>NC_046381.1:3202995-3292858 GCF_011125445.2 Fundulus heteroclitus
CTGCCATTTGTTTCTCATTCCATTCTTATATAACATAAACTATTCGTTGTTCCTTTGGGAATTGTTACGTTGGAAAGGTTTGGCAGCACTTTCACATTATGAAGTGTCTTCAGGCAAAACTCTGATATCTTAATGAAAGTCAATCAGTAAGACCCAAAACAAGGTTTTAGGAAAATATCCAAATAAATAACCGAAACTGTAGATTTTCCCATAAGATTTCTTTTTAGCCCAGCAGACTTCTTTATGTTCCTTATTTGTCTGAATCAAAAATCATTTAATAGTATTTTCTTTCTTCAAATTAGATCAATAGCGGCTGCACTGACTCACTTTTATTGTCTTTTATCTGGCAGGGCTTATATGTCAGCAGCAGAATCTATTTGTAGCCAGAAAATCTCTCTCTCTCTCTCTCTCTCTCTCTCTCTCTCTCTCTCTCTCTCTCTCTGCAGACAAAGTCCACACATCAGCACATACTTTAGCAAATACGACGACAAGATTTATTCACTAGTGACTGGAATGTATTTGCTTTAAAAGTGAAAAGAAAAACTAATGTTTGAAAATATGTCTGAGGTTGTTGTTGTTGTTTTTTTTCTTCTTCATCATCATCTTCTTCTGCTGCCCAGGAAGCACAGATGAGATTAAACCGCATGACTGTGGGAAATCTGGCCAGCTGGAGCTAATGCTAAGCAGCAGCATCCTCACACACGGTGCCAGCAACCTGCTGAGCAGTTTACTGAACTGAATACTGAGCACATTTCACCTCTACAAATTATGCATTAGTTTAGGGAGATCTTATCACAACACGGCTGCTTTTCCCACATTATTAGAGCAGTAAACAAATGGGATTCCATATGGAGATGTACTGTCATGTCTGGAATCATTTCTCAACACTAAAGGGCCTCAGGGCTCAGCCACCCACACTCACAGAGGCTGGTTATTGATTAAAGTCAAGCATTTATTACGCGCATGTCATCATGCTGCATTAGGAACCCTTCATCTTTAGCACGCTGTGTCATTATGTCCTGTAATTTAAAGCAAATAATTCCCCACATTGCAGGGCAAAATGGTCATACCTCTTGGACGTTTTAACATTTTGGAATGTTATAGCCACAAATTCCAATATAGTTTAGTAGGATTTCTTTGATTAGACCAAAACAAACTAGTTGCTTTTTTTCCCCCAACAAATAAAAATCCGGGAAGCGTAGTGTGGGTTCAGATTTAGCTTCCTTCTTTCTGATATGCCTGAATAAGATCCAGCCAGTCGCCTTCAGACGTCATCTAATGAGTCAACAGAGTCCAAGGGTGTGAAATTTAATCTCAGTGTAAATCCAGCTGTTCTGCCAAGACCTCAGAGTTTTTTTTTTTTTTTCTTTTGAAAATATTAGTGAAAAAACAACATACTGAAAACCAAGGAGCACCGCAGACATGTGTGGGAGGAGAAAGTTGAGAAGTTTAAAGCAGGGTCGGGTTATAAAACAAAATCGCAAGCTTTGAACATCTCGCAGAGTTCTGTTCAATCCATGATCTGAAAAGTGAAAAACCTTCCAGACGTGGCTGTCCACCTAAACTCAGAGGTCAGACAGAGAGAGCATAAGTAAATCTGGAGGAGCTGCAGAGATCCACAGCCCAGCTTTGTTGTTTAAAGATATGAATCCCTGTACCATCTTCCTTCTCAGTTAATATTTCATCTGTCTCTTTTGTGGCAGGAGATTGTGTGAGAAACGTAAAGATTCGGAAAGAAAAATGACACAGAAGTTCTTGGTGTTATGTAAGATAACGCAAATTGCTTTGCATAATAACCCAAATTGGAAAACAAGTTAGTTTATTGAAAATCTTCTTGAGACACAAACCATACAGAAAGCATATTTGTCTTGCTGTCTGTGTGTGTGTGCATGTGTGTGTGTTTATCCTGACATCATCCCACATACCAATTATTTCAGCTGTTTTTGGTTTCCTAACACAGTTTGTTTTTCTGGGTGTCCATGTCAGCGCTCCAACAGCCGAGCTGCCACGGGTGAAAAGCAAACCCAGACATTCTTTCTCAAGTTAATTATGGAAGATTTATGTACTGTCATGGAGACATTGGTGGATCTGCATGCCTCAGGATCCAATTTTGCACCACACATGCAGATTAGAGGGCTGGAAAAGGAGTTTCTCCGCACATGTTCACGCTTCTCTCTATCAGATCAGTGTCGCGGGGTGATGTTCCACATCCGAAATCAGACTTTAGCGATGGAAAACAACTGTTTAGGCATCGTTACACGACTTTGTCAGAAACAACACGGAGCGTATTTGGGATTCATTAGTCGCAGGCTGAGCAGAGTGACGCTACTTGAAAACTGCAACTTGTCCAGCAACTAAGAGGCTCGGTGCCGTTTGGACTTCAGCTTCCAGTGGAGGCAAACTTCCAAAGGAGCTGTGATGAACACACTTCAGATTGTCAATATGTGCTTGGAAACGTACTCTCGGAAAGAAAGCACTCCACCGCTCAAACACTTGTTTCAGAGGCACTTGAGGAGTGCCTCAGTGAGCCTCAGGCATGCTATAAAATAATGAGGACCAACTGTTCTTGCTGTATAATTACAACCCTGAGATCCTTTGGAAAGCAGGGGGCGCTCTCGAAGACCATTTTTGATTCTGTGGTGGTATCAGCCACCACAGAATCTCGGTATTTTATTGAGATTTCAACAAAATACACGGGTGTACATAAAAAATACACAAGTAGCTAATCATTTCTACATATATATGAAAAGTGTTTCATTTAAATTCAGTCCTCTTTAACATAATGCACATAAATAAATTCTAGTGCAACATTATGACTTCAAAAGTCACAGAATTTGTCAAATGAGTTGTACTTCTGTATTTCCAGGAACCACCTCCATCCAGTTGGCCCGATCCATCCTTATGTCAGTTCTGACCCCGTCCCTGCAGGAGAACAACATCCCCACAGCATGATACTGCCACCATCAACGTTTAAGATGGGGATGGTGTATGTAAATTGATTTGTGCATGCCATTTTACATGTGGGCCAAGAAAGTAAAATTTCGGCCCAAATGCAAACCTTTCCTATTTGATAAAGTTTCTGGTTACAGTGATTGAGGTTATCCTGAGCTAGCTCTGTATTTATACTGCTATACACTTAGACTGCTGGAGGACATAATGAACACTTCCCCTCACTCTGCTACATTCTTCTACTCGTCTTTAATTTAGCATTATTTGATACTGTTCAGATTGTTTCTGTTCCCGCTCTGTTTTTTCTCTAGCAGCTACACCTGGCCTGGCGTTCTGTTTAGCTGTGACGCCGTTGCATCATCATCAGCTTAGCTACTGCTGCCAACAACTTCATCTTCTCATTCTGATTTGGCCCTGTCTTTCGCCATTTAACTCTGAATGTCGACTTTGTAAAGATGACAAAAACAAAGATGAGATTACCCGTTATTTGGCACTATGTAAATAGACCGAAGTGAATGGAGCTGAACAGTATAAGTGTTATAGTTTCGCATTCTGGAAATCTAGAGCTATGTAGGGAATACAGCAAACATGTGGAAGGAGGTTCTCTGGTCAGAGGTGATGACAACATTTACTATTTGGCCTGCAACCAAAACACAACATACTGCATCACCCTAAACATACCAGTGCAACATGTAATGCCATTACCATGTTTAAACCTTGTAGTGGCAGCCTCATATTGTTGGGAGTTGTAAAATACCAAGGTAGATTATAGAGTTAATTAAGGCACTTTAAAACTTACATCTTTTCATGACTGAACTCGAAATCTTGGTGGTGCTGAAGATGCTTTTCTAGAAAGGACAGGGAAGTAGCTGAAGGAATGGTTGGGTGTCTACTGGGAGTTTGATGGAGCTGAATACGGGGATTAGAAAATGTGACATAGATTCACCTCCCTATTATAATATAGAGCCAGAGCAACGGCATGTTGTTTAGATCCAAGCATAGTCATGTGTTAGAATGGCCAAAACCCTAAATCTAATTGAAAATATTTGACAAGAGCTCAGAGGGCCTGAGTACAGATATGCAACACACTTTTCATAGGTATTTCTTCTTTTTCTTTTCTTCCACTTATTCGGGGTCGGAACGTGGGGGTAGCAGCTTCAGTAGGGAGGCCCAGACGTCCCTCTCCCCAGCCACTTGGGCCAGCTCCTCAGGAGGAATCCCAAGGCGTTCCCAGGCCAGCCGGGAGACATAGTCCCTCCAGCGTGTCCTGGGTCTTCTTCTGGGTCTCCTCCCATGGGACGTGCCTGGAACACCTCACCAGGGAGGCGTCCAGGAGGCATCCTAACCAGATGCCCCCAGTCACCTCAACCCCTCCTCTCTATGTGGAGGAGCAGCGGCTCTACTTTGAGTACCTCCCGGATGACCGAGCTTCTCACCCAGTCTCTAAGGGAGAGCCCAGAAACCCTACGGAGAAAACTAATCTTGGCAACCTGTATCTGCGATCTTGTTCTTTTGGTTACAACCCAAATCTCACAGCCATAGATGAGGGTGGGAATGTAGACCAACCGGTAAATCGAGAGCTTTGCCTTTTGACTCAGCTCTCTCTTCACCACGACGGACCACTACAGCATCCACTTCACTGCAGACGCAGCACCAATTGATCTCTCGCTCCATTTTTCCCCCGTTTGTGAACAAGACCCCGATCTACCTAAAATCCTCCATTTAGGGCAGGACATCTTCCCCTACCTGGAGAAGGAGCTCTACCCTTTTCCATAGAGGGTTTATTTGTTGGAAGAAAAATTAAAACAAGGATTCACAGTAGCCACCAGCTACTGACCTCTTTGACTGAATACATAATCATGGAAATACCTTTTACTAAAGTGTCATTATTTGCTGTAGTCTTGTAATGGCTCATTTCTTAAGCACACTATATATTCTGAGATGAAATAGCGCTGATTGCTGAATGTCCAAACATGGCTCAGACTATTAGTATGCATTAGGATTAGCAGCCTGTATTAGTATGCATTTCACTGTTCTAGCCTGTCATAAAAACCAAACAAAACTTGAAAAGAGATGATATCTGTCCTACGTCTTTATTGAGGCAAATCAGCATAAAATCTTTGTAATTGCGAGTTGTTTAGGAAGGTAAAATGTTTGCCCCAAATGAATTTAGTTGGAATGTTATTTGCTCTTTCTGTTTTTCCAGTGTCTTAATGGGACAAGCCCTGCGGGACTCTTATGAATATTTCAGTGAGAAACCCCTGTGCTGGTCTGTCTCTCCGCTTCACAATGAATACAGATTAATAAAGTGTGAAATTCTGCTTTGTGGTTAATGTATGAAATAATGACTCACAGAGGAAGGTGTGCTCTACATCAGAATGAGGAGGAACTTAGGTTTATGAATGCTAGGTTATTGAGACTAGTGACAAGCCCTTTTTGCTTTTGAGGTTTTGGCATAGTTTTTTTTTTTTTTGTAAATTATTTAAATGAACAACAAATTGGGTCAGATATAACACCAATAATTTTCAGTTACTTGTACATAAAAGTCAACCCTGAATCAAAAAAGATTTTACTGTAATATATGACAAGTTTTAAGGTGATCCCTCATCACTTATTTAGAAACAGCTGTTAAAATATGCCCCACTGAGATAGGAAATACCCCACTGAAGGCAGTACAATATCAGCTTGCAGCCATTTGGGTCTTTTTTTTTAAAACTTTGACTTTGGAGAAATGACAACACTGCTAAATTTATAAGTAAAATTTGACATTCTTCTGTTTCGGTGGCGTGGAAAAAAACATTTAACACAGAGAAAAATAGATATTTCCTATTTTCTATGTTTTTAAATAACACACATTGTTTTGCATCAAGATCTATCTTCAGTCCTTAATAAAAGGGAGATGGAGCCTGGACAGGTCACCAGTCCATCACAGATCAACTCAGAGATAAAACCATGCTTGGTTTTGTGCATGGTTTTAGACTGTGGGAGAAAGCCAGAGTTCCAAATTACGAACACACTGTATGTGAATTGGAAGTAAATGAAATGAAATAACAAATTGAAACATTTATGAAAATCTTAGTGGATTATTGATCTGCTTTTAAGATCAATTCTGTGCGCTTTTAAGAGATCAGAATTGGTTAACCAGAGGATGACACTTATCGACAAGCTGTTTGTTTTGTATAAGTGTTGCTGTCTGTCGTAGTCTGAAATTTTCTAACCTGACCATAGGGATGATTTCAGGCCTTAAAGGAGCAATCAGTAAAATATATACTGTACAATAAACCTAAATCATTCTCATTTCTCACCTGGGATGGAAGTAACTTTCCCTATAAACCATCGGTCCTCTCCATCAACAATGTCTCAGTCACGTTTTTGTCCTTTCAAACCTAGAGGTACGGTTCAGGGGTCCGTTTCTTCGTACGTCGCTAACTCAGTTAGCAGGATTTCATTGTGACGATTTGGCATGATCTTGGATCGTTTGGTTCTTCGAAAGACTTCCTGCACTTGTTGTCATAGCAACAAGTGCGCCAGCTTGAGCCTGCTCCAGAGCAGGCTTATTTCATGTAAACAAGATTAGATCCCGGCTGTATAAGCGGAGGAGATGGGAAGTCTGCCGTAGCTATGTCCATTTTTACGACTGCAACCTGTTGCGGAAGGTGCAAGAATAATTTGCAGAGTTTTTTCGAATTAATCGCGTATTGCGCAATAGACAGGATCCTTTAGAGCAGCGCGACAGTGTAGATATTTTTCTTGGTGGCTGTTATAAACAGACAAACATCATTTAAAAGTGGCTTTTAAAGAGGAAAAAGTGGTGTTGGAGCCATAATCTAAATTTTAAGTTATTTGTATGGTGGTTTGCTTTTTTTTTTTATCCTATTCAGTAAGAAGATTTGTTCGGGCCATTTTATTGTGAAGTTTAGTTTACTTTGAAAGGCTTGCTTCCTGTCGAGCCGTATATTGTATTAGAAAAAACTATGGTTGGATTATCTAGACACGGAGCAATACAGTTTTACCGTGTAAACTGTGGATGACTTGGAAAAGGAAGATTTTCATTTTTTATGGATAAAGATTGTTTTGTTTTTTTTTGTTAAAATTCCCAGTTTGCACGTGTCCTTTACTTCCCGTCTCTAAGGAATGACACTGAAATTTGGATCTCTTGACATAACAAGTGCCTTTTTAAAATAAAGTATAATAATTAAAGGCTACCATTTTGTAGAATATTCTTGTATTTCACTTTTACTTGTCCCCATGTTCTAGTGGGTCCCGTGGAGGCTCTGACATAAAAGAACAAAGTAAATATGAGATTATTAAATGCAAAAATTAATACTGTAGAAAGTGATAGAAACATCTACCATGGACAGTATTTACACATTAATTTGTCTGCTGCTTTTTGCCAGCCCTCTCTCCTGGCTTTAACAGATTTTTAGGTGTTTTAATTAATGACTCAAATTCGGCATAACCTTCTATTAAAAGCTTTTGTTCTGCTGGGAAAAAAACTGTGGGCGTTCTTTGGCCATGCTGAACAGCCAATAGCAGCGCTGCTGATCAATGTTTCTACTATCGATACATTTCCCCTTTTAAACAAACGCATGAACGCGCAGTTGTCTCAGATAACTCAATCCAGTGATACTAATCGTAAACAACAGGTGTGTTCAAAGAACCCAATTAGCCGGATCATGATTAGCCGGATGAAATCATCTTGGATGTCTCATTTGATCTTGGATGTTTTAAGCAACGTACGAAGAACGGACCCCCAGAACTACTTCGGTCCAGTGTGTAGCCTGTGTTTACTTCCTGGTTCCTGAGCCAATCATATGAGAGTTCCCAGGGTTCCCAAAACAGAGTATTTGGTATTTTATCTTGGCAAAAGAGCAGCAGCCTGCAAACATGGAATCCAGTGAGAGAAGTGGACCAGAAATAGAACAGAATAAAACATAATATACTTATTATAATAATTCAGAGGAGTTTTAAAGCAACAACGGCCCACTGAGTAAATGGTGGTTCTCCGTGAAAGGCATTGTCCCAATTTTTAACCACTAGGTGTCATTATTACTTATTGTTCCTTTAAAGGTATACTATGCAACCGGGGTTGATTTTCCAGCGAGGCTCCCCCAAGAGGGCGAAAGTAAAAGTGCACTGTTGTAAAGATGCTCAGCTGTTCTGGTTCCTCCGTCAAGCCAGGCGCGGTTGTTTTGAGCTTAGCAGACAGGCAAACGCAACGAAAAGTGGAAAAAACGGCAGTACAAACAATGAATAACACAGTGAAGGTATGAACATCAAGCTTCTTGCAGCGCTATCTTGGCAAGGCGGTCGCCGCCGCCTCGCCAAGCCGCGACCGCCGCGGTAGCGTCTCGCCAACATAAAAAAAGATTATTCTAATAATAACAATAATAATAATAAAACTCGATATGCTTGCATGTTTATTTGACCGGCTGAGCGGAGCGGAGCGGAGCGGGGGGGGGGGGGGGGGGGGACAAACTTTGCACCGCTGACCGGCTGAGCGGAGCGGCGCGCATATCGAGTTAGTTTTATTTTTTTATTATTATTTTTTTGGAATGTCGGCGAGGCGGTAGCGTGAGGGAAACCCTACAATGTTACTTACAATCGCATCAGCAGAAACGCGAGGTCCGCGTCAGCCTTGCAGCCTTCTTTTTCTTTTAGCTCTCGCCATTCAGAAAAAGCTTCCCTGATGTTCACCCCTGTACGACTCCTCTCTCTGTTCAGAGCCCTTTTTCCTCTTTCTTGCCTGCTCCAACATGGGCTTTCGCTGTTTTCTCGCTGGTTCCGCCATGATAACTGCACAAATATCGCCACTGCGCTAGCAACGAGCCACACCTTTTCACTGCGGGCGTGTAGCAGTTCTCGCCGTAAAGCAAGACCGACTCTCGCGATGCACACGAGACTACTGAGCCTGTGACTGCGGGCCGACTGCTCCTGCAATTGCAAGTGCGGTATTTCCCCCACAGACCACCAGGGCGGCCGAGAAAACCTTAGTTCAACCTGAAATGACTCATTTAATCATCCAAAACGGTATGGAACATATTAATTAACTGAAAATGTTGCATAGTATGCCTTTAAGTACCTGCTTAGAAAGCTTGTGCCTTGGGCTGGCTCTGACCAGAGATGCCACATTTTGCTGTAGTTCTGTGACAGTGAGTTTTGGGGATTATGTTTTACCTCTGGTCCTCTGCTTGGCTTACCTTATCTGTCAAAGTTCCAGTCTGCTTGAACTTTAAAATTATTTAAAAACAAAGGTAGGCTATTCTCACTGTAGATATGGGCCAATTTTGGGCTGGTAGACTTGTAAATGTTTTCTAACGGACTTCTAAAGATAAATGCTGTTTTTTTAACATGTTTTCTTGACTTTCCTCCTTTGAAGAGTTACTAAGAGAAGTTAGCCATTGTGTAAAGGCTGGGGTATGCTTGACGCACATACTGTATGTCTGCATGGAAAAAAGACGTGCAGACACGACATCTGCAGTATTTATGCTCTGTGCAGTGTTTCCTTTGAAGAAGCAGTATTCTCCTAAACTCTAGAGGGCAGCGTTGTTCTCCTACGCCAAGTGCACTACAACCCACACACACATGTAAAAGTAAAAAAACAGTTATTTCCAACATTTTTAAGCCTCTTTACTTCTTCCAAGAGTGACTGCCACGCAGACCTTGCAGATGTGTCAAGTATAAACCAGGCTTTACCTCATTTAACATGACTCATGTATGGAGGCCTCCGTCCTCGACAGGGTTTGAGTTCTGACTTGGAGATTCAATCCAATTTAATTTAATTTTACTTATATAGCGCCAATTCATTAAACATGTCATCTCAAGGCACTTTAAAAAGTCAAATTCAATCAGATTATACAGATTGGTTCAAAAAGTTTCCTATCTAAGAAAACCCAGTAGATTGCAGCAGATCTTGACAAGCAGCATTCACTCCTGAAGAAGCATAGAGCCACAGTGGACAGTTGTCTGCATTGTCCATGGCTATGCAGCAATCCCTCATACTGAGCAAGCATGAAGCGACAGTGGAAAGAAAAACTCCCTTTTAACAGGAAGGAAAAACCTCCAGCAGAACCAGAACCAGGCTCAGTGTCATCTGCCTCAACCGACTGGGGGTTAGAGA
Source organism: Fundulus heteroclitus (assembly GCF_011125445.2). Classification (NCBI taxonomy): domain Eukaryota; kingdom Metazoa; phylum Chordata; class Actinopteri; order Cyprinodontiformes; family Fundulidae; genus Fundulus; species Fundulus heteroclitus. Next base: position 3,213,065 of record NC_046381.1, read on the forward strand.
AGACAGAGCAGAGACAAAATAAGAGAGATAAACAAGCACAGAAGCACACATTGATCCAGTAATCTGCTTTACATTCGATGGTAATAGCTGGTGATCTGTCTTCCCTGGATGATGTCACAGCTAGAACGCCAGACCAGGTGTAAACACTATGAAGAAAAAAAAAGAGAGAGAACAAAAAGCTGAAATGATGACAAGCAATGCAAATCTTTCCCACATGTCATTCCCCTTCTCTCTTCACCCATTGCCGCTCTGTAAACTGTTGAATAAACAGTAATGGACATATGAAAAGATTAGGACAGACTACAGCGGTCTGTGTGTTTTAGAAGGATATTCAACTTCAACATGAAAAATAGAGAAAAAAAAAACTATCATTTTTGGAATTTTATGTAAAATTTAGTGAAGAAATAAATTAGTACAACTCCCCATTCATTCCCACTTAAAATGCCAAAAATGACAGCCATGTGTATCACATGAGGTGCATATGAAGATCGCATTGTTACTCACGTTTTTTTATAGGTTTGCCCTGTTTAAGGAGAGAGATTAAAAAATTGTGTTAACACTCCCAAGTCCTGTCATCTTATGCTAAAATACCTCCAAAAACCCTGGAATATTCTAATTGGGCCTACAGCGGGTTTTTACTGTTTTTGATATAAAGTGCATGCCCTTGCAATCGGTAAGGGACTGCACCATTTCAATGTTCATGGGAGGCGGGCAAGGAAAAAACCTTTGCTCTCCAAGAAAAATATGAAGGCCAGAATAAAGTTTTCCAGAGAAAATGTAAGGCGGGGGTTTTTGGAGAGAGGATATTTGCATTTAATTATTTGCATACCAGAAAAGAGGACATGTTTGGCATACACAAAATACAGCCTCCAAATAACAGAACTTTGCACAAACTGTAAAGCGTCGTGGTTCAGGGATGCTTTGGTGCGGCAGGGCTTGGCCAGCTCACCATCACTAAATCCATCATTAATTCTACCGCTTATCAGATGGTGGTTAAGAAAAATGCAAGAATCTGTAAAAACAATTAAATCTGAAGTAGAAATTGCAACATGACAGGGACCTTAACATGCAAGTAAATCCACCAATTACTGGCTAAGAAGTCCTGGGACTAGTCAAAACCCAGAACTTAACCTCCTTGATCCTTGATTGAAACCGGCTGTACGAGAATCCTTTAAATCCTCTCACGGCTGAAAGAGAGGAGTGGGGCAAGTTTTCCTTGGACTGATGTCAGAGACTGGCTGGTGGCTACAAGAAGTGTCTTGGTATAGATATTACTTAAAAAAGAACTGAATATGTAGGAAGTATCCTCATTGTATTTCATTACATCCACCAAAATGATATAACATTTACAAAATGCACAAAACGGCTTTTTTTTTCTGAAACCAGTATCAGATTATGGTATTACATTCAAATAATTCATTTTCAGGCATTTCACATATTTTTTACCAGGCGTGCCTGTAAGTAAGGGTGGAGGATGCTATATATCACAGAGATAATTGGGAGCAGCTACGACTTTCTCCACTTGGTCTCTTTGAGAGGTTCTAATACAGAGATAACTGAGGTAAGTGAATCCCTGTTCTGTGTTTTGGGGTCACGTTGTCTCATTAATTCCTTATGAGTTACTGCTGTACATAAGCGAAACAGCTGCGTGCTGTTACGGATTTGGTCACCAATGATACCCTGAGGAGTTAGACATAGTCTTACAACCGTGCACGCGGGCGCAGTTTAGTTTCTCTTATTGGAAAAAAACAAAAAAAAACAAAAAAACAAATGAAAAACAAACAGCATCCTCCCTCTCGTCCTGCTCCGCTCTTATCAGTCAGCGCAACGAGGCAGGTGACTCATTAGCATTCCCTCGCCTTGCCAGGATTAAGAGCTTTGCAGGTTAAAAAATATGCCATAATCAAATTATTCAAATGACCCTTACTCGGCTTCGACCTTCATCGCTCTACTTTGGAGACAATTACAGCAAGCGAGTTGTGCCTGAAACCGTTTCATATCAGAGGGAGAAAGAGAGCGAGAGTGGGGAGTATTAGGGGAAAGCAAAAGATACAAAGACACAAAAATGTCTAAAAGGGTGTCTAATTAAAATAGTTCCTTCAAAGACATACTTTTTTTGCCAGATAGGAAGTCGTCCCCATGCTGCGCAGTTGCAATATGTTATCACTTTGGTTCAGTGGCCTAACAGCAGGCTCGCTGTCATCCTGCAAACTTCAAGTATTCTTAGATGATTGCTTCAGAAAGACTGTTCTCCTTCCTACTTTCAGGCATTTAAAGGCTTTGTGTTCCTGATGTGCAGCACAGCCTGTCTTATCATCTCTACAACTTTTCCTGTGCAGCTGTCTTCACACTAGTGGGTCACAGTGGTTATTTTCATTGCCATGTCCTCAATCAAGGAATATGTTAAAAAGGAGGGGGCAAAGCAGCTAGGAATGCTACAAACACACCCAGAAGAGGGGTGATCCTTAGTTTACGAAGTGATATGTGATAATGTACCCAGTGAGGAGGAGAAAGGAATGACAAATGCTCCCTGAGAACAGTAGCTTGGAGACCTAACAAGCCGGCACCCTATGGAAGGATTTAAAAGCTTCCGTTTTTAGCCGGTCTGCCTGTAAATCACCACAGTGACAAAAACTGTGATTGTAAGCAATCAGACAGGATACAGAAAGAAGTAATTTTTTTTGCTCAGCTTCATGACTCAGCAATGTTAGAAGAGCCTAAAAAGATAACTGGGTCATGATTTAATTACGCCATCATAATGTAGCTGCCAAAGTATTATTCCAAGGACACTGTTCATCATAACAGCCAAACTCAATAAATCAATCTATACTGTAGTTCACAGGTGTCAAACTCAAGGCCCGCAGGCCGAATCCGGCCCATCAAGGCAATTTATCCGGCCCTCAAGAACCAAAAAGGGCATATCATCTCATAAAGTAGAGGCATATATCCTTTTAAAGTGTATAAAGTGGCTGAAACTGTGCCTCCTGTAGCGAATGTTAATTTTTTTTACTGTGTAGTTACAGCATCCTGCTTCAAGATGTCGGTTTTCCCACAAAACATTAAAAAAACCTAGAAATGTCCAAAAAGAGAAAAAGTGATGCAGAATGATGAGTTTAAAGTGTAACTTGCCCCGATATCACCTTTTTTTTGCAGATAAACTTTATAAACTGGATCTGAGGGTGCTACTTTTATGTTACTGTGCATTTTTTTAAATTTCTATGTGAAGTGAAATAAAATTATGAAGCGAACAGCCCTTTTAATGACTTCATGATGCCAAAGTGGCCTAATATAGAAATACGTTTGACACTCCTGCTGTAGTTAACCTACCCAGATCGACATGTTGTTTGGCTCTAGAAAGTTCCTCTAACTAATGCAACAAATGTGGTAGTCGGTAGAAAAACAGCAAAATACTGATATACAATTAGTCATTAGCTGTAGTGAAAGAAATCACTCTAACTTGGTTTAGATATGAAGAAAAGAAAGGAGTGAGAAGCTGAAGCTGATTTTTGTGGGACCATGGGAAAGGTTGACGACTGCAAAGAGCGGATTATGATCTGGTTTAATCTGAGGTGGTAAAATTCAACACATCAACGTTTTTCTCAAGAACAACCTAAATGATCCACACACAATGGAGCTTCCTGCATAGAAGATATTTTATTAAAAGTTGTATCATTCTGTCCATCTTTTGTGTTGCATGCACCAATTTGGCATATTTCTGTTAAAAAGGTTAGTTTTCTAAAGAAAACAGTCCAGGTCCAGTATAAATCAATGGCCCTTCTGAGACTGTAGGGTCAGATTAGAGTACTTTCAAAATAAAAGCTCACATGTGGCTCACACACATCACAGCCAGACCTGGGCATGTTTGCAGTAGTTTTAAATGTCATGAAGATCTGAAGTGACTCAAGTTGATTTCAAACTGTTTTAAGAATCTCTTACCAGGCTCCTAAACTGCTAGCCCTCTTCCCGAAGGTGACAGGCAGCTCATTAGATTAGTGTTCACTCTCACCTCAACAGGCAATGAGCCCCAGACTAAACGTCCCAGGTTCAAACAGACCGCATTAAAAAGTAATGCCGTCCTCATCATGTGCTGATATGACCGTGTCATTTTTGCTATTTTAAGTGGGAATAAATGTGATGTTTTCCATAATGTATTCATCACTAGAACTTTATTTATTCTATACATTTTTATAGAAAATTTTAAAAGGACTCTTCCGTTTATGTTTATTTTTAAGACTTGAAGTTTTGGTGATCATAAAAAAATAATATTAAATATTCATCTGTCCAAATATCTTTATAAGAGGCTGTGGGCTTTTACTGAGTCTCTTAAGGGTTTTATTTATTTATTTGTTTTATTAAAATTTCTTTTGCTGTGATACTTTTGCTGTGATACTTCCTGTTTTGTCGTCCCTGTTTTGTTTCTTATTTTTAGAAAAGCCAGGGTTCCAAAGGCTTTTGTTGTTGTTGTTTTGTTTTTTGTTTTTTTTTTTTTGGGGGGGGGGGGGCAAAATTACCATATGCAATTATGGGGCTTTAAAAAAACTTCTTGGCAGCACTGAAACAAATTGCCAAGGCTGACTATGATTGTCCCGGTTTTCATAGTTGCAATATTCATAGGTATTATGGCCCTAAAATATGACACTTTCCATTTAAGTTTTAATATCTAAAAAGTAGTATGGCCAAAGAAATAAACCTCAGGTGTCACTTCTCAAGTTGATGTGATCTTTACCGCCGGGTGAAAATGGAAACAGGAATCTACCTTTTATTTGTACAAAAAAAAAACTTTTCCGAGCCAGTTATCAGGAAAAAAAACGAATCCGTTTGTTTTGTTTGATGTGATCTGTTGTGTTACCCATGGCACTTGGAGGCAGTTTGAGCAACAATCTGCCATGCATCTCATCTTTTTTTGAGCAGCGCTCCTGTTGGCCCTCAGGTAATTAGCGGCAGGGCCTTGTGGGGGGAAAACCAGCGTGGGCCTCCATCGCTAGACGTGATAAATGTTGACTCAGTCACACTCCTTCTTCTGCAGAGTTAATTAAAGTGTGGACTGTTTGTTTTTCTTGAGCTGCCAACTTGAATATGAAGCCCTGTATTAATCAACAGCCGCTTTCTGTTTACAACCAGACTGTGCGCCGTCTTCGCTGGCAAATAACTGGAGGAAGTGGGTTCCTGCATATTGACCTGTTTGCTGGAGAAAGGTGGGAGCGAGAGATTTCTAAACTTCAGGGTTTGAAACCTCCTGCAGGCAGAGATTTTGAATTATTCACTTTATTAACTCTGCCATTATTCAGAAATGTTCGGCAAACACAGTCGCGTCTTCTCGTTGTTATTCCGATGGCTAAAAGAAAAGCATGTGAATGTATCACAGATACATTTTAGGCTTTATTTTACCCATAGATTGAATAGGAGGAAATTCATTCTTGTTAATATAATCATGTAGAGCAGGCTGGTATGAGGTTCTCAAAGTATGGTGACATTGAGTAAAAGTGTTATGTGACAATCAGTTTGCTTTTACTTAAAACAGTGTTGTGTACGACGGTGGTTTCCCGTTTGTCCCGTTCGCAGTGTGAGAATAATTCAGAGGACTTGTTGAGCAATCAAAGCTTTTATCCCAGCCGGGCCCATTTCAAACGTTACGGACCCGGAGGGGAAAAAAGCCGAATTCCAGAAGGTTTCCCCGTTCATTTTCAGGCCCGTTTTTAGTAGACGTACCAGCATTGCATACACAGCACCGTATTTAGCTGCACTTCTTAGCTCTGACTATCGGCGCTCCCCACGCACACACACACACTTTCTCCTGTGCTGCTTCCCTCACTCCGCAGCTTCAGGCCGTTCATGGATCCATACCTTACATTTTTGAGCACGTCGAGTGTGAGCGTCTAGCTAAGGAGCTCCATCGTATATTATCAGACACTACAACAGCTTGCTCGCTGATTGCCTGCCCGCTGTCATTTTTAAATACTGATACCTTAATAAGAAAAAAAAAACTAATGTTTTATGACACAAACTGATTCAAAACAAATAAATTGGTCTGTTCTGTAAGTATGATAAAAACAACGAGGCCTTCTTTCAGCCAACTTAACAGTGGTACTTAGCGACAGTTCTTAGGTAGGAGCAATTATGCTTAATTAAGGGGGGGGGGGGATTCTGATAACCACAGCACTTTCTCTGTCAACTGTTTAAAATGACATTGAAGAATCAGTTTTTACTTTTTAATTGTAAAAGGTATCAGATATGGATTCAAAATGTACCAAATTTCCTTTTTTTTTTTTTTTTTTTTTTCCCCAGTGTCCTGTCTAGCAATGTGGCAATAGGAATAGATGTCTCAATGCCAGATAGAGCTCGACAGATTTTGCTTTTACAAGTGGAGCGAACAGCTTTTGCCATAGTGCTCCACTTGATTTATGCTTGTAAATAGCTTTATTGTGATTCCTGCAGGGAGAATTTTCAAATTATATGGACATTACAATGGGGGAGTAAAGGAAGAACAAGAAGTGAGAGAAAAAGAAAAAAATGTACCAAATTTCCAACTACTAACACTATTCACTACTACATCTCTGAAAGAGAAAGGCCCGCAGCATCACTGTTCTCCACTGTACCTCACAGTGGGATGTTCAATTCAATTAAATTTTATTTATATAGCGCCAATTCATGAAACATGTCATCTCAAGGCACTTTCCAAAGTCAAATTCAGTCAGATTATACAGATTGGTCAGAAAGTTTCCTCTTTAAGGAAGCCCAGCAGGTTGCATCAAGTCTCTCCAAGCAGCATTCACTCCTCCTGAAAGAGCGTAGAGCCACAGTGGACAGTCGTCTGCATTGTTGTTGGCTTTGCAGCAATCCCTCATACTGAGCAAGCATGAAGCGACAGTGGGAAGTCCGCTGTGTTTTTCCTTTGTTTCACGCTCACTACAAGTGTTTGTTGCCAGCATTGCACAGCTGATGAGCAGAACAACATTTTTTTGCATACTTAATGTTTTCTTTTAAGAATCAGGTCTATTGGTCCCCCTTCATACATTTATTATTTATGTGGCTCCCTTTAAAAGTGATAAAAAGTGTTCAAAAGAAGCATTAGACTTTTATCAAACAGTGTACATTTACGTTTATAAGCAAGCTCTCTTTTTCATTGTGCGGCGACGGTGGCGCAGGAGCCCAGATATTATGCTGTAATTGGTGAGTTGCTGGTTTAAACCCCAGCTCTGACTTTCATTTGTTTTGTTCTTGGGTAAAACAAATGAGAATGAGTGTCTAGTAATTTGTAGCCCCTAGACACTCATCATCTTAACAATGTAAGGTCTACTTCAAGTAAAATGCTTATTTTACACCTATTTTACAGTGAAAGGTGTGGGTAACAGTAATTGTATCCATGGGGATTTTATAGCAAATTTTATTTATTTAATGGTAGTTTTCTCTGCAAAATACAATGTCTCAAATGTCTCCTGGGATTTTCTAAAACTTTTCAGTGAATTATTGTTGTATAGCTATCATAACAGATTTATTTTAAGTTTTCTTTTGCACATCTTCGCCAGAGGTGCTAATAAATCTGGAGGGCACTATAAATCAAATAAAGCATTCAGCTCTATGTCTTCCTACAACTGTCGACACAAGATGTGTTGTTTCTTCTCGGGATCACGAATCTGCGCCTCTTCACATCCTTGTTTGTTGTTACCAGGTAATTGAGTTGCGCTGCTATCACAGTTTGACTTATCAGCACCTCATTATTGCAGCGATGGCAACCACATCAGCGACAGTCAAGGGTGGTCATTATAACTCCACTGAACCCGGCGTGTCGTGCATCGCAAAACATCCCAGGATCCTGTCAAAAAGAAGGACATGTGTCATAAATGATGCACTTGTGCATCCCTTAAATAGTCATCAAAAAAAGTCAAACTATGCAGTTTCTTTTGAGCTCAGATCTCGGGGTGTTGAGACTGGTTCTGAGGGATGTCTAGCAACACCAAGGGGAGTGGAGGCGTAGTGCTTAGGGAGCGGGGTGCTTGGGTCCTGGAGATGCTGAGAGGTTCCTGGTTTGACTCTTGTATTAGGGACTCACGATATATCGGCATTAACATCTGTATCGGCCAATGTTGGTCATTTGTTTAATGTATCGGTCCAAAAAGTAAAACTAATCCATTGTTTATTTCCATCTAGTTGCCCTTTGTGCCAATCTTTCAGAAGTCGGAGGGAACGGGTTGGTAATTTGGTTTTTATGTGACAGTAATGCATTGCAGGCAGGATTTTGGAGTTTTTAAATGAAGCAGTGATGCAATGTCTTCAGTGTGGCCATTTTTCACAGTGTCAAAAAAAAAAACACATACGAAAAGCAGCGTGTGAGTTTTGTCTGTAAACCACATTCATAAATTCAGTTAGCATAGCTTTCCGTCTGTACAAAATGGTGCAAAATTTTATCAATTCATAAACGTTTGTGTGTGTGTGTGTGTGTGTGTGTGTGTGTGTGTGTGTATATTTATATATACACACAAACATTGGTAAATAACAGTTATTGGACGTGACAGCAATATAAATATGGGCTATCGATATCGGCCCAAATTTTCATATCGGCGTATCGGTGTACATTCTAGAAATACAATGTATGTTGCAATAACATAAATTATTATTACTATTATTATTATTATTGTTGTTGTTGTTGTTGTTGTTGTTGTTGTTGTTGTTGTTGTTGTTGTTATTATTATTATTATTATTATTATTATTATTATTATTATTATTATTATTATTATTAAGATGTTTTTGTCAGTGTTATGTGTAATCAAATATAATAAACAAAATTAGCAATATGTCATAGTGTGTCCGCTGGGTAATTGATTTAATTTGGTATCAGCCCACCTGTTATTAGAAAAAGGTTTAAATTCTTTCAGACACAAATATTCTCCGAGTTTCTCACTCAGAGATTATTTGTAGTGACAAAGTGGCAAAAAATCCAGGTTATATTTTGATGCAGCGTCTTTTTAAAAACAATTAATGTTCAAAACCCCAAATAAGTCAAGTATTTCTTTTATACTGTATGTCTTCAACCTTCTGTTATTTGGAGAGTTGTGGCCTAGTGGTTAAAGCATTGCGCTTGTGTCCTGGAGGTTATGGGTTCAACTGCCACTCTGGGTCCCTGAGCAAGACATTTAGCCCCAGAATGCTCCCAGGGTGCCACTCAGTGTAGGCAGCCAACTGCTCCCCAAAGGGATGGATTAAATGCAGAGACATAATTTCCCCTCTGAGAGACTAAAATGGCAATTTTTTGTTAAAAATGTTCCATTAATTGCATATTTGCTTGCTACCCCGCAGACTGGGCTACATAGACAGTTGGAACGTTTGGGAATTTGTAATTAACATTATCTGATAAAGGACAAACATGAGAATAAAAATTCAGTCAGTGTTAGTAATATGTGTTTTCCTGCAGTATCTTCATTGCAGAATTTAAAGAAAACTACCCAAGTCCCCGTTAGGCCTCCTTCACACTGGACCAAATGTTTGCACAGCAGAAAAACCCTTCTGTTGCAGAAAGTTGTAAGAACAAGAACAAATTAATTTCTGGCTTGGTCCTTTCATATTGCACTAGAACCCAAGAGTCTTCCTACCTTCCTCCCTCCTGCAGCATTTGTCAGTGTACTACCTCGGATTTCTGACCAATAACACAATGTTTTTTTATCTTTTTCTCAGACATAGGACATGTAAAAAGGTCTGGCCTGAATGTGTAATAAGAACAAGCTGCAAGGACTCCCAAACTAGAGCTGCAAAAATGAAAATCTTGTCATTTTGTACTCGCAGCCCTGGGAGAGAGAACACATTTATCTGTTCCTGCAGAGTACGGGCACATCTCAATGAATTAGAATATTATTGAAAAGTTCATTTATTTCAATAACTCAATTCACTAAGTGAAAGAGGTTTAGATTAATTATACACAGAATGATTTTTTTTTTTCAAATCTTTATTTCTGTTAAGTATAATGATTTTCCACTTACAGCTTACAGCTAATGAAAATATGACATACTGGAATATTAAATCATACCAATAATAAAAAAAATAATAATTAATACAGAAATGTGGGCATAATGAAAAGTATGTTTAATACCTGCTTAAAGTCTGTCATTTTCAATAGGTACTTTGAATCCCATTGGAGTGCATACTAGAAATAGATTTCCGTGTTTGTGACGGCCTTAAAACTGCACCATGAAGTGGAGTAGTCGACAGAATGCGGCTGATCGTTGCAAAATGTTCAAGAGGCCTTGTGAGGTGCATCAGGAACGCAGTGCGCCTCCAATTAGATGTGATGGAGTGGCAGAGTTTTCCAGCTGTTAGCACAGGCGCTGCTGTGCACATCTGGCTGCTTTCAAAAGAATATCACCATACAGATGCAACAAACAATTTATGATATCCACTCTAATAAATGTGGTGGCCTGGTTAAGCCCCCTGCACTTTACCTCCCTTGGATTAGGGCTCCCAGCGGGGCAGGAGTTGTGCATATGATGTTTGCTAACAGACAGAGAAAAGGTATGAGCTTTTCACGCTGTTGCTCAAATACTGATACTTTTGTCACACTATCAAAGTGGACTCCTAACATCACCGGCCTGTAGTTTGGGATGAGCCAGTTTATTCTTTAGGACTCATTGAGTTCTTTACCAGCCCCTGCCATTAGCAAAAGAGACATTTTAAGAACTCCACACAGAACCTTTTGTGTTTATTACGACATCATATTGTCTCCTTTTTTCCACTGAAAAATATTCCGCTCACTCTGACCCTGGCACAGCGCAAGCCACTGAAAACAATGGGTTTCCCAGGTCAGCGGTGTGCACATCACTTCCTGTCTGAACGACACTTCCTTCTGCTTCAATCAGGGGTATCATAATAAAATAATGTATGCCACAATCTTAATTTTTTTAGATTTTCATTTCAAAAATAATATAAAAAAGGATTTTAAATGCCTCAGATGTTATAACATTCAATTTTATGTAATCTGATGTTTAGATTTTGTCTTTAGACATGTTCTTTTGCAGTAACTACAGTTGCAACTTTTTGTGTATGTGAATCTTTCTAAGCAAGCAAAAATGAATAAATAAATAAATAAATAGATAACGTCTTGTGCCAAAGTAATTAGTAAACTGCGTAACCAGTCTTACATGATTTATGAGCAAACTGTTGTGTGCGGCTCATTCCAAAAATGACACCAGAGGCTGAAAGCATTCTGGCTTCTTGAAGTCGTATCTAAGTCACAACTTTTTGTGGCTTCAAATCAATGGCGAGGGGATGGATAGGTAGAGATGGTAAAGTCAAAGAGGAAATTGAAATAAAACAAACTACAGAAAGCAGGGTTCTCACCAGCGCATTGCAGCGTAATGGATGCTGAAAGTTGTCAAAGTTACGCTGAAATTAGACCATTACGCTCATAAAAGATGAGCGTAATGGTCAGTATGATATTTGAGAGTAACATAGAAAGGTCCGTAAAGCTCTTAAACGTGCAACAATGCAGCTATAACCTCCGGAACCACGTTAGCTAACGCTAGCTTTTATTAGCTCGACTGAAAACAAAAAACCTGGTGAGGACCCTGGAAAGAAATGTCAAATGTACTTGTGTAGAAACATCTTATTTTTAAGACGATTATCCACTAGTTAGGTCCTCATTTATGATTTTTAATGTAGTTTGGTCGTAAATGATTGTACTTAAGGTGTCAGCGTACAGAGAGTTGAATACCAAAACACCATCGGCCCTTTATCAAGTTCTCATTGTGCATTTCTTTGTGTTTGTTACAATTTCATGAGACAAACTAAGTAGTTGGAACTATGTGGGTTCACTGTGACAAAATCTAAAAAAAAAAAGATTAATGGGTGTGATTACTTTTTGCAGCAACTGGAAACAGCACTGCCCTCCCTTGTCCTTTGTCACGTTCATTCACCCATGAGATTATTGGTTATTAAATATTCATTTTGGATAAAGAGCTAAACCTCCAAAATGTCTTCTGCATGTAACTTTGAAAACCCCCCCATCTCACCTCTGTGGCACTGAAAGCCATTTGTTAGTGTTGCTTATTCATACCGCAGATCACATAAGGGACTAAGTGTCTGATGAGTGATGCCTCCCGTCTCGTTCTCTGTCAGTGACCATCAGCACTTCACGCTGTGATGTTCTCTGCGTGGTTATCTTTCTCGATAAGGAGGAATGCAGCTCTGCCTCGAGTGCCTGATGAGAAACCTCGATGTAAAGATAATGGGAGCGAACAAATGGGATTATTCTGCGGCTGCTGTTTATGCTCGTCTCACATGTTTTTATTATGTCCATTATCATGATGCACAAGTTAACCGCCTTGCTTCTCCGGATGCAGCAGCGATGATAACCAGGAAGAAGGAGACGTCTGCAGGAGCTGCTGCTGGGGAGGGGTGATATTTTATTATTATATTTTTTTATTTTTTTTTGCCTCTTGAACTGCACCAAATGATATGCAGCTGGCAGATATAGTCATTGAATAACACCATCAAACATTCAATCACGCTCCAATGTATTTTTAATATTGAATGTCAGAGTGATGATAAAGAGCGAGTGGGATCTCCATTTGTGGCCGTGACAGCGAGGCACTCCAGGTAATGGATATGAAAGTCGTCACAGGGGAAATATCCCTGATGTCTAAAACCCTATACAAAGGTTCCTCATTCTTGCTTCTTCTCCTTCCCTCCCAACACATTAATGACATTACTCACACCGAGTCAAAGGAAGTCCATATGTCTTCCGGGACTCCACCCAGAAATGATGACTGGATCTCTCTTTCTGGGTGGACACCTTGCCTCTGGTTATGTTCCTCCTGAGACTGCGAGTCAGCCACTTGTGGGATTTCTCCCTTGATCAATCGGCGGACAGCTCCCTTTGATAACGACCGCTCCCGCCCAATCTCACTGCACTGACTAAACCACATGGCACTGAACTCCCAGAGAAAATGCAAAAATGGGAGGGGAGGGGGGGGGGGGGTCAAGACAAACATGAAACCACAGTTTGGGTGTCCTTTCTTTTTGGTGTTGTTGATATAAGATAATGAGCAGAGTCATCCGAGTTGCAGGGACTGGAACTACACCTTGGCTGGTAAGTGATGCTCATTTCCCTGCCATTCATGAGCCCATTAGAAGAAAAGAAAGAAAACCACGATAAAATATTACGTCTCTCTCTGCAGCATTTCAGAACGTGATGCCATTGCCATTAGAGAGAGAGAGAGAGAGAGAGAGAGAGAGAGACCCACCACAGAAGTCTTGTTTAGCGCTCCCCGCTGCTCCTGCTGCCTCTTCTATCACTTGTGATCAAGAGATGCTATTGGAGCGACTAACAAGAAAGGAACCGGGAAGAACAGACGGAAGGGAGGCAAGGATGGACTGAAAATAGAGAGAAGTCAAGCTCTTTTTTCCCCCCCTTCAGCACAGCAGTGAAGCCACTTGAGCACAACGGAGTAAAGATGAGGCAAAGATAAAGCCACTTTGTAAAGTGCCAATTCTTTGTTAATCTTGCCATCCATAATGGAATTGTGCAATCATAAAAATAGTATTACCTAAATATGATTGTGACCAAAAAAAAGGCATGATTTGAAGAATAAAGCCAACATTGGTTTCATTCCTTCCCGCAGACACAGTGCCTTGCTACGGTGGTCATGACACTGAAGTCACATTACAGCCACAAACTTGAATCTATTTTATGTGACAGAGCAACACAACGTAACATGGCATAGTTATGAAAGTGAATACAGGGCTTTCCAGGTTTTATATGACTACAAATCTGAAAAGTGTGGCATGCACGTGCTTTTGGGTCCTTGTTTCTCTCCTGCTACTGCTGTAATTACTTTTATGGAGAGGGAAACTTTTTCCACTCCCTGTTTGCAAAGTAGCCTCAGTCAGATCATCTGTATACAGCACTTCTCAACAATTGCTACAGATTAGAATTTGGTCTTCCATCTTGACTTTGATTAGACCATATATAATCACATGAACGTGTTTTAATCTAAACCATTTGGGGTTCTAGGTCTGGCTGTATGTTTAGGGTGATTGTCTGGCTGGAAGGGGAACCTCCGCTCCAAAGAGGGCCTCTTGGCTGCATCTCTGATTAATGTTCTCCTTTCCCTGCCTTTTTCAGTGGACAGGCGTTTCTTGGTAGGTTTGTGATCGTACCACACTCATTTTTCAAACTTCTCCACAACCTTTCCCTGACCTTTCTGTCGTGTCCTCGTGATCTTCCTTAACAAACCTCTGAGTCCTTTCCTGAACACCTGCATCAATATTAACTGGATTAGATTAAATCCCTCACAGGTGAGCTCGACTAATTACACAACTTCTGGAGGGAAGTACTGTCACTGCAGTTTCATAGCTTTTAATATTTTTTGCACACTAGCTGTCAAAAGCATATTTTAAATGGTCACTAAACACTGGTAATGCCCTTTTTTAAGGTCTTCCAATATCTGTATTTAAAGACGTTTAACTTTTAGAGTAGCTTGCATCATGTCTTGGTTTGGTTGTATTCTGATGAATTATGTTTATTATTTGCAATTGTTTTGAGCAAAAACACAAGCCTGTAACTTACAAAGTAACCAGTTTTATTTATGTACGATAGGCATAGCGATTTTACATCATAAGACGTCTTGGCAACAACTGGTTACATTCTGGATTTCTGAGGGTATATAACATTGCACAGTATAAGATTATATCTACAATCTTTGCTGCTTCAAATGTAGAGCCAAGAAAGGGACAGAAGGTTGAGACAAGGAAATGGGATTTGACCTGAAGCTGTCTCAGCTTGATTCGGTCTAATGTAAAATAAAAAAACAGAAATGAAATAAATATAAATAGCAAATGTATCTGAGCAGTAACATCTTATTCCACAACAGGCAGAATCAAAATGTAACCCTATGCCCCTCAGCAGCCTGTAGGGCTCCTCCTGTCAGAAAACCCACCGGGGGTTGCCTTTGGTCTTCTTTCTTGCTTATGATTTTCTTTTCTATCATTATAAGCAACAGATTTTGGTGAATGGGAGAGAGAAAAAAAAGACATTTTGCCCATTCCTACACACATTGGAGAAAGTTGCACAAAACAAATTTAGCGCTTAACACTTCCCTGTAGTAGAATGTTGCTTATTAGTTATTAGGATTTGGTAAAAACAAAAACAATGGGTGTAATCCTAATTCCTCTGTCATGAAGTTTAACATTTAAAATTCAAACCAAAGCGTGACGAAATAACACAAAACATTGCTTGAGGTTTGTCGGTCATATGGGCAATGTGCGGCATGTTGGGGTTTCGTACGAGATTTTGTTGCTGATATTTAACATCAGCAGGCAGCAATTACTTTGTAACAGAAAGCTTCTAAAAGAAATGTTCTATAATTTTCCTTTTCTGTCGTGTTTCCATTGTGTTTGCTGAACATAATGTTCAAGAAATGTCTAGAGGCCATGGCTGGGTGCCTGACAAACTGGCACCTTATTTAAAAGTCTCTGCGCTGAGCCCGGTCCACCCGTAAATCAGCACAGTGGCAAATCACTGCTTGCTCTGGTTCTGGTCACCGTTGCTAGTCTGATGCACGTGGATGCCACTTCTCCCAGCAGCCGTGTCGTCAGAAAAGCTCCACTTTATAGCCTAATCCTGTAGTGGTTGACTGAAACAGAGTATAAATGCATGGAAGCAGCTGCTTCTATATACAGAAGGAGTGGAGGCCTAGTGGTTATTGACCAGGGTGCTTACATCCTGGAGAGGCTGAGAGGTTCTGGGTTCAAATCACACAGGCTGCTGCTATTTGAGAAAGACCCTTAGCCTCAGGTGCTGCAGAGTGGCAGCCCACTAAGGGACGGGTTAAACACAGAGCACAGATTTTGTTAGAACATATGTTGCGATGACAAACCAAGATGAATATTATTATAGCATCCCTGGGTTTTCCCTGTGATGATGTAACTGCACTACAGTATCATGGTTGTCAAAGCAGCATGTGGGCCATGCCTTTCAAACTGTAAGTCATTCCTGACTTAGTTTCTGAGAGCATGTTCCTTGCTTTTAGAAGATAAGTTAAAATACGGATAGGTAATCGTACACTGTTGGAGTCAAACACCCTTGGAGAAAATGAATCGCTATCACAGCCAGCGATTGCGGATAAACGTGCAGAGGGAATGTTTAGTGAGAGTAATTATAGATTTAACCTAATTTAGTAAAGCAAACCATGAAATCAGCTACCATTTTGCAACCAAAATGTGATGGAAGAGAAATAGTAGAAATCATTGTAAAATTACACATTTTTCAGCATGAGAGACTTTATGCTCACAAATAACACCCTTGGTCACCTTGAGAGTCTGACTGCTGACTCTGCCAGAGCTCTATTACAGCTGCACCATCGACTTTGTAGTGTCCTCATCCCTCAGCCTGGGACTGACCCTTCCTTTACCCGACATTCAATGTTTCATAATTATAGGGTAAATAAGTATTTCAAACAGACTGTTTTTGGTGAGTAACTAAAAAAAATCCTAGTCCTAGTCTGCACCTTTTTGCTATTAGGATGCTCCTGACTGTAGCTTTGTGGCGGGATTTTTCTCATTTTGTCCAGTTGTGTGTTGCCAGGAAGCAGCCATGCATACGTTGAAAGTTTTAAACAACCGGCAGCTACACGCTACGTTTCCAGATGACATATCATCTCAGTATTGTGCTGCATTTCCATATGCTGATGACCTACCTTCAACTGCTCTCATTGTGTGTTTGAAAATCAATGGAAAGTTTAATTGTAATTTGTTTATTAGTGTTGTCATGATGTGTCTACATTTTAACAGAGTCAATTTTTTTTAGCTTTGCAGTAAAGAAATTTGAGACAAGGCAAGAAAATTATAAAAAAAAAAAGGTAGGTTAAATTTTTATTTCTTTGACGTGTGAAGTGTAAAATCAGACATAGAGCAGAAACGTCCCCATTAATTTTAACTACCTGTAGCTTGTGCGTGGAGTACTTAAATGTCACAGATTAATTTAATGTCATACATAAATGCAAAAGTTAATGCGAAAGTAATTTAATTTGAAATTTACACAAAGGTGGACAGCTTCCTCCAGATCGGGGTCAGTCTCCGCCTCAAGCAGAGGAGCGTAAGCATCTCGGTCTCTTGTTCACCAGTGATGGCAGGATGGAGCAGGAGATGGATTGGGGCCTTATCTGCCCTACATTTGGTTTGCTGGAACAGAAGCTGAGCCGAAATGTAAGGCTCTCTATTTACCGGTCAACCCTTACCGATGATGATGGGCGGGGGGGAAAAAAAGCTTTTTTTAGTACGCTCCATTGGGCCGAGACCTCAGGGCAGACCTAGAACATAGATGTGGTTTAAGCATCTGATAGGAGTAACTCGTGGATGGCTTTCTAAGGAAGATTTGTGAGGGAGACCAAACAGAGAGGATACCCTTGGGGCAGACCTATGACTCACTGGAAGGACTACATGCCCCTTGTGCCATGGGAGCACATTGTGATTCCCCAGAATGAGCTGGGGAGTTTTGCTGGAGAGCAGAATGTCTAGGTTTCCTTTCTGGAGCGGTCGCCTCCGCAACCCAATCTCAGATTTGAGGGAGAAAACGGATCAGTGGATGGAAGATTGTTTCTTTACTGGAAAACGCAGCTGTAAAGACTGAAAATATTGCTGGTTTTAAGAATGAATCTGTTCTTCGGATTGCAATTGTTTTCTTGGAAAGAAACAAAAAAAAAACCTGCATACCTTCATTAGGGCATCAGCGTGAATTGTTCCTCAGGGTAGGTCTCATTACAGCTCACAGGTAAATCAGAGGGGGGTAGGGGGAGATATATACCGGACCTTCCTGGCAGAATGCAGTGGCATTTCACTCTGTAACCTCAAAGTGAGCACAAGCTCCCAGCGTGGACAAGGAAATAGAAAGAAATCAAATGAAACAGAAAGGAAGAGGGTGCAAAAGAGAGAGAACAAGAGGAAATAGTCAAGACCGGGTAGGGAGACAAGGAATCAAGAGCTGCTCGAGCGAGTTATAGGCCAACGCATGTAGGTCATCGGCTTGCTCTTTTAGCTTGTGAGGGGGAAAAAAACCACAGCTGAGAAAATGAGAGGGAAATGGGAAATAAAAGAGACAGGAGAGGGAGGAGGTGATAGAATGGGGCGCACCCAGGTGACAAGCTGCCACAGGGAAAGAAGAGCAGGGTTTCAGTGCTGCTCTGTGGGGTGAGAGGACTCATCTGACACCGTGGCCGCGATATGGGAGCTGACAGGTCGAGGGGGAGAAGGCCAAAAAAAAAAAAAGAAGAAGGAAGAAAGCATTCCTGCTGAGGATAAGTCCAACAACTTTGACATGACACATCCCAAAGCTAATTTAGCACCGCTGAGAGATGTGTTGGGCTTTCTGCACCTCGCTGGGCTGCTTCATATGGAGACATTGATGTAATTACACTTCCACACAGGACAGATTTAACCCTGCAGCAGTTTTTTTTTCTCCCTCCGACATCTTAGCAAGCCTTTGTGTTGAAAGGTTTTCTAACACAGCCTTGTCAATGCTGAATTTCACACTTGATTTTACTGTGGCTGGAACATGATGAGAAGAGTTTGCATCCACTGCAGCTGCCCTTATACTAGTCCTGTAAGTTTATGTTCTGACAGTCAGGTCCGTTGTTTCCTAACAAGGGGAAATGTTGCAGTTTTTCAAACATGCTATTATGCAGTTTAAGGAGCCTAAAATTGAAACAGAGGTGGTATTAAACAAGGCAACATTATTTCCATTAAGGAAATGGCTAATGAGCCCATTGACATGAAATTCAAAGTAAGTATTGTATTGCTGCAATTATGTGATGGTGTCCATCAAGAATCTATCCTAGAAACCCTTTGTGTTAAAATAATTATCACGACCCAATTGCTCATTATGAAGCTTACATTTGTTTAGTAACAGATTGGTCTCCAAGCTACAATTTATATTTCAAAGATCCTAGGAACTGTCATTTTTAAATGCCAAATATATAATAGAAAACTTCCAGTTATGTTTCAGGATCTGTCACGGAGCAGAATCAGTTTGGTAAACTGGCCCCTCCCCAACTTTATCGAGAAACTACAGAGTTGTTTCACACTGCAAAAAGGGAACTCAAAGTAAGAAACTTTTTCTTGAAATTTGTGTATTTTTCCTTGATTTGAGCAGCTAAATAAGACTATTGCCAATGGAATAAGATTTTTGCACTTAAAATAAGAACAATTCATCTCCATCATCTTATTTCAAGTGCAGGATATCTAATTATCTTATTTTACAGGTAAGAAATACTCATTCCATTGGCAAATAGTCTTATTTAGCTGCTCAAATTAAGTAAAAATTCACTCATTTCAAGAAATTTTACTTGCTTTGAGTTCCGTTTTTGCAGTTTTCTGACAACTTAACCAAGCAACAGGCTGATGGCCTCCAAACAAAGGAAGTCCTGACCAGGTAGTGAGTGCATATACTGGACAACACACATTTCTGGTCCTATACATCAATCTGATTTTCAAACAAAAAAACAAACAAAAACATTTGGGGGGTTTTATCCTCTGTTAATGTTTTTAAAACACAGCTTAAATGACATTTATTGTTACTGGCTTTTAATTGCTCTGGTATTTTCTCTGTCTTCTCTAACCCCCAATTCTGCTGGAGGTTTTCCTCCCTGTTAAAGGGGAGTTTTCCTCTCCACTGTCGCTTCATGCATGCTCAGTATGAGGGATTGCTGCAAAACTATCAACAATGCAGACGACTGTCCACTGTGGCTCTACGCTCTTTCAAGGAGGAGTGAATGCTGCTTGGAGAGACTTGATGCAACCTGCTGGGTTTCCTTAGAGAGGAAACTTTTTGACCAATCTGTCTGGATTTGATTGAATTTGACTTTGTAAAGAGCTTTGACATGACATGTAGTAAAATGTTATTGAAATTGAACTGAAATTTGCACTAAATGTTATTTAATTTTCTTGACATCTCTTTTTTTTGTTTTTACTGAAATGTTTTCGATGTTTTAGACTTAAAAAGAATAAAAGAAAGGAACGTATATCTGCTATTCTGAGCACTACGTTTGACTCCTCTCTGAGGACAAACGGGAACCATCCTAATTTCTCCAACCTCTCATTTTATCATTTTCCACCTCTTCTATCCCTGACTGTCACCTTGAATCTGTAGACGAGGTTTGTTCCCGGTGGGGTTGGGGTGCGGTTGGGATGCAGGGTAATGATTTGGACCAGCGGGGTCACGGCGCCACTGACACTGCTTCTTTGCGCGCAGTAATTAGCCGAGGTGAGTGGAGAGGAGACCCCGAGCAAGAGCGGGTAAAAACAACATTGCGCTGCAGTTTTTCAACTCTCCGGCAAACCTCATTAACCGGACCTCGTCCCAGCTACAGACGGGCCTTTGTACCGTACACATGCACAACCATAGGTGAGCAGGACTTAGCCCACTTTATATATTTAACCATAGTGGTCTCCTCCAAGCTTGCCTACTTTATTTATTCAGTGATGACATAGACAAGGAGCACTGGGCCTACTATCAGCAAAGAATAAGATATTTTCATTATGTTTTTGCTTCTCATGAAAATAAAAACAAAATAAAATGTAAGTGGACATGTTGACGTGCCCTAAGGTGATATTTTTATGAAATACGTAGTTTCTGCTCTTATGCCCTCCTGTATGCAATATATCTGGGAGATGACCTTTCGTAACGTCAGATCCGAGCTTCAGTGGAAACAGTACAAACACATCAGCAAAGGCAGCTAACACATCCGTCATTAGTGATTAGTGTCCGTCTAAATTCTCACCACAGTTTCTAGTCAAGCAAAGAAGTTTGGATGGTTGCATTTTTATTTTAAAGAATTCAGGGGAATCAAACATCCGTTCTGACTTGTTTAGCACAGATAGTCCAAGAGGAATAGAGTATATGTCCCATTTATGCCAGTATAGTTAATGCTACAGATGTCCATATCTGTTTTTTAATTAATTCATTTATTTTGTCTCCAGTGCAAGTTAAGATTAAATACTAGCCAGTATTACATATCATCTACAGTTGAATCAAGATATTGGTGTACACATTGTTTGTTGTTAAATCAGACTAAACTATTCCTGTTTTAGTTAAGATTGCAATAATTATTTGTAGCCTATTTGCTGCTTATCAGTAGCATGTTCAGCTTGCCTCCAAGCTGAATTCTCGCGGTATTTGTGCGTTCACAAACACACAAGAATCCATGTTGTCCCGCTCCAGCTTCAATCGTTTGTGTCCGAACAAAAAAAAACGGAATTTGAATTTGCCGAAATTGAATTTGCTGAGTAATGAGTAATTTCAACTAGAGTTCAGCAAAACTTGTAGTTTCTAGGCTAGCATCTGGTTTTAAATGTCTTTTAGTCATAAAGCAGTGCTTTTGTGTTGATTTCTTCTTTGTTGTTTTGGCTTCCAATTATGTATGTTGAAAGGACTCAAATACCCCAACAGTGTCTTGGTGTCTGTTTTCCTTCTATCGGAGCCCTTTGGATTACCATGACCTGGAAAACTGCGAACCGCAGCGACGCATATCCTCCCATACGTATCATTACCCTGAATGCCTTTTTGTGGTGAAACAAAATGCTGGTATACCAGCCAGCTTCAGTCTGAGAAGTGTCGCTGTGAACACGGGTGAACACATTCCTTATGCATTTCTTCCCAGCAAGCTCCACATTTCTTCACAGATGGAGTTAAATTATGCAGCACAAACTGTCTGGAAATGACGCTCCGAGTGGGGTGGCGGGGGTGGGTGGTGCTTCTATGGAGCTATTTTCTTCTCCATCCTGTTAAGCTGTGGGAGAGAAATTCTCACTTTGCAGCTGGACCACAAATTTTTATTATTAAAACTGCATTTGACAAGAACTGAGTTTACCATACAATGCAATAAAAATGTAAAAGTTTATAATTAGATCATCTGATATGACAGACTATTCTCTGCATTATAGCTGTCCTCTCTTGAACTGTGGAGTACTTTTACAGTACACATGAGGTCTGACAACATTGGGACAGTTTGGAAAACAGAAACAGTGTTGTGCAAAACATTTTTTATTATACTGGGAAAGAAGATCAATATAGTATTACATGTCCAGATATTGGAGAGTATTTGGGCTTCATGTTAAATTCCTACACCCCAGAGGACCAGAGCTATATTAAAGGCTAAGAAGGCCACAACCATGTGGGGTGGTTTAAGAGACCTTCAGGCTGAGGTGATTGGGGACTATCACAAAATTGCCCATTGTAATCTTCTATGTACAATAAACAGTATTTTAATACATAAATCATATATGAAAATGAATGATGCCCCCTTGGTACTTTTAACTGGTGATCCTGGCCCATTGTGCAAAAAATGTTTGGACACCATTGGTGTAAAGGGGCTAAATTTACTCCTGAGAGAAATCCTGTTACATGCAGCCACAGATTTGAGACTTGAGCAGAGGTTCACCTTCTAGCAGGAGAACAACCAAAAACACACACCCAGTGCTACATTAGAGTGGTTTAAATCGAAGCGTATTTGTTAAAATTGTCCAAAGTCCAGAACTAAATCCAGTTGAAATCTTGCCGACCCGTTTCCTCTAACCTAACTGATTTTTGCAACAAAGAATGGGCAGAAGTTCAATTATCTAGATATATAAAACTTAATTGCAAAAAAAAAGTTGGTTCTTCATAGCATTCACTACATAAATGCATGCCACACTATTCAGATCGTAATTTATAAGAAATGCTGAAAATGTCTAATTCTACTTTCACTTTTAAAAGAAATGTGTACTTTGTGTTGATATATATATACAATCCCAAGGAAGTTCATTCACATTTGTAGTTGTAACATGACCGGACGTGAAAAACCTCAAAGCACCAGAATACATTATATCCAATAATAGCTCATCAGAATCCACTCCCCACCTAAATTTTTTTTTAAATACCACAAAGAAACAGACCTAAATCCTGGATTGTAGTCGAATTTATTATTTGTTTCCTAACTGATGTGTTTCGTGTAAAAGTGAGGAAAAGACAGTCCAAACATTTGACCCGCCTATTGATGGAGATTTCAAACACAGCGATCGTGACATAAATGGAGCATCACTGAGATGCCACACAGTTTAAACCACTTTTGTGTCACTGCCTATCACAGACGCACATTCCACAGTTTCTTCTGTTCTCTTTATCTGCACAGCCTTACCAGAACACAGAACAAAGGCCGGCTCTGTAGATCAGACTGGAAGAATAAGGTAATTTTACGTTGCTCAAAACTTTAGCAATTGCACAGAGGCAGAGCGATTATCTCCTAAATGTCATGTTTCCCAGAATGAATCAGAGTGGTGACTTCCCCGCCGTGATGGCTACTGATAATGGTGTGCAAAATCACAGCCCCAGAGCGCATTTCAATTCTAACGAGTCACCCGTTCCTCCTCGCTATCTGTGTTATGTGTGTCCTTTTCTTCTTTGAAAACTTTATGTGAGACAGAAAACACGCTGGATTTCAGCCAGAAGTGCTACAAATCTGGACCCACAGTGGAAATGTCACATTAACAGGTCCGGACAATTTGTTTCATATCTCAAGCATCAACAGTATCATTTTTTATTTTTTATTTTTCCGACACATTGATCATTCAGGTGTAATAATAAAAAGTAAAGAAATAAAGCAAACAAAGACAGCCTGACCTAAGCCTTATGTGGTAAAAGAAATTGCCTCTAAACCCAGTAAATGGTTGGCTCTTCAACACAGTAACAACTGCCATTAAGAGTCCGTAATAACAGGCACTGAGTCTTTGTTGCTTTGTTTCTGTCAAGAAATTTTGGTCCATTCTTTTTTTCCTGAACTGTTTTAACTTGGCCTCTTTTGTGGATTTAAGTCTGGGCTTTGATTAGGTCCTTCCAAAACCTGCATCTTGTCTTTTTATATGGACTTGCTGGTTTGCTTTGAATCATCTTCCTGCTACACAACCCAAGTATTCTTAAACCTAATGCCATAAACTAAACTAAGATATGATGGGACGCTGCGCTGTTTTCCCCCAGCGACACCTAGTGCCCGCCTACCAAAGGTTTTTTTTTTGGCAATCATAGTATCAAATTAAAACGTAAGCACAAGAAGGTAAGATGAAATTTTGGATTCTTACTAAACAGATGTGATAGCAGCAGCTACGTGTGCGTCCTCCTGCGCTGCCATGTTTATGTTGGTTTGGCTGTGGGCTCGTCAACTCTCAGGTATGTCCCGCCTTAAACCTCCATACTGCAACGTGATTGGCCCGAAAACATTTTTGGTTTGGAGACAAATGGTTTAAGACGGAGCGGTACAAGATGGTTTCTCAAGTGTTTGTGAACGTACAAATACCGCGATAATTCAAAGTTAAATGGTATCCACACCTTTTAAAAATATTCTAATTTTGTCTCAACAGTCCACAGAGTATTTTCCCCACAACACCTGGAGATTCTAAAGGTATTTTTGACAAATATGACCTTGACACTCTACCATGGGAGCCATTTTTGCCCAGTTCCTTCCCAATTGTTTAATCATTGTCGTTGACCTTAACTAACACAGATGAGGGCTGCAGATGCTTATTTGCCTTTTTTTCTGACCTCCTGGATGCTCAGAGAGTAATCTTTGTAGCACATCTACTCCAGGGAAGGTTCCCCAGACATGTTCTGTTTATGAGATTTCTTGATTCTACAGATCAGTTAGCTATACTTGGTACAAAGGGTGTGAAAATGAGCAGCTTTGGAAACAGTGTGGTTTATCACACTAAATACTTGATTTTACAAGTGGAAAATATTTTTTTCACATTCAAGTTAATTTGAAATACTATTTTTAATACATTAATATTAATAATTGTTTACTCAGGTTATCTCTAGCAGTATTTAAACATGTATTTTCTATGCTCACATGGTTTCAAATAATTAAGAAAAAATATTTTGAAGCAAAATAACAAAAAAACAACAAAAGAATGTGTCTTCTCTTGTCATGTGGTTTGCATGATGCAGGACACAGCAGAAGGACAGCTCAGGGTTATTATTGAATGAACGTGCTCAGGATATATGTGGTTTGGTGAAAGTGACAGCTTACAGAGATTCAAAATATCAGGCTTAGGCTATCAAATGTTTTAGAAAAATATGTGGTTTGGATATCTTCTGTTGACGGATTCAAAGAAAAACAGCTCAAAATCCCATTTGTAAGGAGTCCATGTTTATGCATGGCTCTTATGAAACTAATTTTTCTTTGAGCGAAAAATGTAATATAATAAATAACAGATGTTTTTTTTTTTTTTTTTGCCTGTAATGATGATGACCATGACACCTTCCTCTAAATCCAGATGTTTCTTTTGGTTTCCTTTTGTAAAAGATAAAACAAAACATTGGATAGAAATATCATAGAATAAAACGTTGTGGATCAAAAAGCCTAGTAAAAGCACATAATTCACTAAACAGAGGCTAGCGAAGCAGAAGCAAAAAGGAGACAAAGCTTGGGAGAAATGATCAATAGAACAAGGACCTGACAGTAATTTGGAAAACAGACAAAAGTTGATTACTTGAGTGGGTGCAGGTGAGTGGACAGTAAAAGATGATTTGTGGTCAGGTCAGAAAACCCCAGATAGAAGAAAGTAAATTTATATCCAGTGCTGACATTGACAACATCAAAGATAATAGAAACATGTCTGAACATAAAATACTTAACCTTAATAAAAACATATCTTATTAATTTTACTGTATATTACACAAATGAAAGCAGTAGCTGACTTTTTGCCAAAAGGTTGGTTCAATCTGATGGTCAAAGTATGTCAACAGAGAACATTTTGCCATTTGTTTGAAGTTACACAGGGGTGTCCAAAGTGTGGCCCCTGTCCTGATTGTGTGCGGCTGCCAACTGCATTTCAAGAAAGATTTGGCCTACCAGCACTGGTGGCTGGTGCAGATGGAAACTTTTTATTTTCAATTAGGGTAAATTTATTATAGGCAAGTTAAAATCTTACAACTGAATGCTTAACTGAATCTTTGGTACAACACAAAACATTTGTCTCTTATTTAGCACACTTTTTGCACCCGCTTTAATTTCATAGTCAGTAGGATGACTTTTACTCAAATGAAGACTTTGGTGTCTTAACCTCTGATTGGAATTAATTTAATAAAATAGGCTAAATACAGTTTAATATGTTTTTTAATTATCATATTTTGTTAGGCAGGTTAAAGGAAATCACAATATTTTTGATTACGTTGTTTATTTTTTAGGAACATTGGAAAAGTTGTTGGAAGTTGGAATTAGGTAAGTGTGGAAATCTAATTTCAGTGTTAAGCCAAGCACATGCCTACTGTGCTCTTATAGTGAGCAGAGCTCTTCCCTGCAACTTTATAGGTGGAAACGGGGCTTTAGTCATCGGAGAATCGGAAGCAGGACTGGACAACTGTCCTTATGCCAAGGCTGCAACCTAATCTTATCAATACCCTGCTGGCAACTCTAAGTGTGGAGTGGTTGATGCACTCTCACTCAAATTAGGCACACACCTCCAAATTGCACATATGGGCAGGTTGTTGGAAGCCAATGCATCTTCCTTGTTCTTCAGGATTCAAATGTTATATTTGTCAAGCTGATAAACTGATGAAAATTCTGTACAGAAACTGAATATTCAGAAGCATCATAGTAGAAACATGATAATCATGACAGTACGGTTGTCATTGTTGTTGGGTCAGCGCTATTTTTCAATATTGTAGGGCATCTTCATAAGATTTATGTGGAACTTCCTCTCTTCCTCTTCTGTCGACCATCAGAAATGATGCTTACAATATTCTTTGAGCAGGAAACTGACCTAATCACAATACAGAATCCCTTTCTTAGATTATGCAAACCCACTAATTGCTATCTAATTACCTATACATCTAACGGCACCCTCTAGTGGCGCTACACCACCCTCTTGAGCTTCCACTAAGAGAAGATTTCCAGCCTTTTTTTACTAGCCTGTTTTCTACCACTGGATCTGTGTGAAGCAGCTTAATTATTCCCCTGGATGCATTTTACTCTTCCTCCTCCACCCCCGCAACTCCGACACCCACCTGTGGACCCCACTCTCCTAGGGCCTTGTGGGTAATTTGCATTGATCACTCCCAGTGCTCTCATTTTCTTCTCAGTGTGCTTTACAGAAAGTGATGAGTCGCAGGGCCTTGATACTAAAAGAAGCCACGTGGCGGCCGGCTACCCTCTGCCAGCGTGAAGCTGTAAAAAGATTAGTCATCAAATGACTTCTTGGCCTCTTCTCGTGTTAGTGTCTCTGTTGGCCAATATTGCTCATGTTCAAGCTAAGAACATTATCCTCCAGGGGTTTTGTCTCCAACTTCTGATAACCAGACATTGCAGCTAGTGACAAAACACCAGGCATCTCTCACACCGCTGGATTAAATTTTGCTCCAGCTTTGAGGATTTTCTTTTGTTATTGTGTTCACTGAAAGCATTAATGCCGTGAAGCACACACTGCACCAGTATTTGATTTTAAGAGTTACTACTGCTCCATGATTACTCATTAAATTGCTTTTTTCTTTTATTAAATTTTATATTTTTATTGAAAGTCACTGGTCAACTTAATATGTTGTGGAATAAATGTTATGGAGGCTATTAAACTGTGAAATCAGGTCTGGAATAGAGACTGATCATTCAAAAGGCCAAATAATGTGTGTAGTGACATGCCAAATAATTCTAACACAGCTTGTGCTTTTCCAATGTATTTGTAAAGATGAATATTTAATATAAATTTTAACAACAATGGAAACAATTAAGGACACCCCCACAATATATTATGAAATCCCCACATTTGTCCTCACTTCAGCAGGCTAGAGTTGCACACAGCCATTTCAAATCAGGTGCACATGATGATAGCATTGCCTCTCTGCAGGCAGAAGGAGGTTTAACCTATTTAAACACAAAGACATTTAATTGGGTCTACTCCTGACTGTGGGAAGTCTCAGTGAACACCATTGTGAGATGGGAAAAGCGTTCTGATCCCTTTGAGAAAGAGGCCGCAGCGGCTTATGAGTTTGAAGAGATCACAAAATAAACTCCGATGCTTAATTTCACCGTATGGAACACAGTCTAAGTGTGCGTGTACATGGCTGTTGCATGTGTTTCTGTGTTGCGCGGCGATAGACTGGCAACCTGTCCAGGGCGCTCCCCACCTCTCGCCCATTTATGCTAAAGCAGAACCGGACCCT
Source organism: Fundulus heteroclitus (assembly GCF_011125445.2). Lineage (NCBI taxonomy): Eukaryota > Metazoa > Chordata > Actinopteri > Cyprinodontiformes > Fundulidae > Fundulus > Fundulus heteroclitus. The sequence goes on from NC_046381.1 coordinate 3,241,227, forward strand.
TCAACAATAACCAATAACATAGCAGGGAATACACCAAAGTCTGGCTACCAGCTAAGAAATGTGAAGTCCTGGTCCGATTCAGGACTAGCTATTAACGGTAGGGTGCCCTAACCTTTTCCAGATAGGATAAACATATTTGCTATTATTTCTGTCTCAATGAGTGTCCCTCTGTGATGTAGCAGGCCAAGTATGTGTCTTTTTACTAGGGGGGTTCCGGGTTTGAATCCCAGTTGCACCTGGAAGAGTATTCAGGGTAAAATACCGTGCAAGTTGTAATGACTTGCTGTGGCGACCCTGGAACAGGAGAGCAGCTGAAACGACTCGCTCACTTTTGTTTAATGAGTGAAATAATTTCAGCTCTTATGATTGCCATTCAAGGGGCTGCACAGTGGCGTAGCGCTGTTGCCTTGCAGCATGAAGGTCCTGGGTTCGAGTCCTAAGTTATAGTAATAGTAACTTTATTGTCATTGAAACATACATTACAATGACATTTGTTCTCTGCTTCTTAACCCATCACCCTTGGGGAGCAGTGGGCTGCCATATGTGGCGCTATCTGGGGTTAAGGGTCTTGCTCAGGGACCCAGAGTGCAGGCACTGGGGATCGAACTGGGTACTTGCATCCTTCTCTGAGTGCAAGCACGCTGCTCTCACCACTAGGCCACAACCCCCCCAAAAATATCACAGGCCCCAGCGAGATTTGAACTCACGACCCCTGGTTTACAAGACCAGTGCTCTAACCCCTGAGCTATGGAGCCCTACCTACCAACCCTGTGTCTTTCTGCAGGGAGTTTGCATGTTCTCCCTGTTTCTCTCCGGGTACTTCGGCTTCCTCCCACATTCCAAAAAACATGACTGTTAGGTTAATCGGCCTCTCTAATTTCTCCTCAGGTGTGCGTGAATGTCTCTGTGTTGCCCTGCGCCTCTCGCCCATTGACAGCTGGAGATATGCACCAGCACCCCTCGCGACCCCATCCATCCGCAAAATGGATGGATGGATGATTGCCATTCTTCCCAATGAAAAGTAAAAGCTTGTCATTGTTAGCGGAGGATTTGTGATGGTGTGAGCGAAACCCAGGTAAATGTGTTGGAGTGCCCGGCTAACTCTTCTGTACCAGGACTTCGTAAATAAAAAATGTAGTGATCCTGGACAAAAATAAAGCACGTATGATCTGAAATGTAAGTTTATTTGTTTGAGATGGTGCAGCTCCAGATAAAAGCAGTACTTATTTTAAGGATTTCTGTATGCCTTTACCGGGGGGTTCAACATAAGAATGTGTGACATCTTAGCTGTTCGGATCTGATCAAAGAGAATCTTTGGTGAGCTATTCTTCAGCATACGTTGCTTCCACTAGATTAATAACCTCAAGTCTTTCTATTCTGATCGTGTTTGACTCTCGTGTTTCACCAGAGCAATTCACCTTGTAAATGACCCTACTATTAAAATAATTAGGTGAACTCGACAACCTCCCCTCGCTGCCATTCAGACGAGTTTGCACAGCCTATATTTCAAAGTCCGCTCAGTTTTGCATTTTTGTCCATTTGGTTCAACCTCCAGAACTTTTAACTTGAATAGAATAATGATCTGGACACGGCTTATGTCAAGAAAAAAAGGGTCTTTGTCTGCCACTATCTCTGCCAGTATATATCTTTACAATTATCTGATGTGCTAAAATGACCCGTTTTCTCTCATTTGATCGTTATTCCATATGTATGCAAGAGAAAATGGCTGCAAATCTAACTCTGGCTCATTAAAAGTTTTTCCCTCTTCTGCTGTTCTCCGCTTGTGTTCATAAAACTCCCAGAGACCACAGTGAGTCCAGACTATAAGACCAATTGTAGTCCAGCTGTTAAACTCTATTCCATTGATTTCTTATCAGACTTGTTTGTGCCAGTCCTGACGTGGGTGTGCTGAGGTGGAATCAGTTTCTCCAAAGCACTCTGAAATGGAAAGCCTTGTTTCAGCCTCCCCGCACCAAATTAGATTGCGTCCTTGTGCCAAGGGGACTTTTTTTTTTTTTTTTTTTTTGTCTCTCTTTGAGTCTCTCTTTGCTGAAAGGTCATAGTGGCAGGGCGAAGACTGTCCCGTGCAGACCTTTGTCGCATGTTATTTATGGATATTCCACAGCAGATGGGTGCAAAAGCCTGGGCTGCACAGTTGATAAAGGGATACAGTACAGTCCCTCCCTCCACCACCCTGCCAAATGGTTTTTAGGTTAAGTCGGAACAGGAACCATTCTGGGTGACCAGAAATTTATGATGAGAAATATTTAGAGAGGAGCTACAACAAAAGAACCAAATAAAAAGCAAAGTTGAAAGTTTGTGAGACCATCAAATATAAAACAGGACTGAAAACGCGATACAGGTAAAAAAAAAAAAAAAAAAACGGGTGTGCGGCTCGACGGATGCTGACTGGATGTTTATTTTTGCCCCTCTGCTGAGAGAGCAGTGGAATAAATCAGTGTCGAACGCAGTGCTAATGTGAAACATGTGATGGTCAGTGACAGCATGAGTGATGACTGTATTATTGAGCTATAAACTGCAGTCCCAATTCGACATCAGTAATAGTGTGCTTCCTGGACAGGTTTTATCCAGGCGTGAATGGAGGCAATATGTCAAACTGCGCTCCAGCCGCACAACCGAGGGCAGGAAATAAGAATTATATTTGCCAATGTATCTTTGCATCAATAATCTATGTATTTCTGAATTTTATGTTAGTTTTGAATGTTAAAAACTCATTTTTTTTTCAGATATTTTTTTTTTTTGTGATGATGTGTTGTGCACACTGAAATGTTTGTACCAAAACTGCGACTGTGTGGTAAAAACAAAATGTGTGAAGTTTGCAACAGTCACACAGCTACTGTTGCAAACAGGAAGATACAATAATGGAAAAAGATTAACTAAGGCAAAAAAATATGGATCCAATTATAAATCCTGATGGTGCAAAACAAAAACATTAGTAGTTTTTTTTTTTTGTGGGGTGGTGTGTATGGGGTGCAATTCGGGTCACTTGAGCTGTTTGTGATTTTACAAAAAGAGTTATAGACATCCTCATGTCGTGGTTGTTGTTCTTCACATCCTTTGCTCTGTGGTATTAACACAAGAGGTGAAGAGCTGGCATGGCTGCAGCAGCATCCTACCCTCACTCATTGTGGAAGCTGAAGGGCAAAGCGATCCGTTACAGAGAAGACAAAGAAACCCCTGCTGGGATTTCACCGCCTGCTCTCCAATTGCTCCGGTTTGTATATAAGATGGGGGTTGGCGCTGAAGCACGGCTAGTTGTGAACAGAAGCTACTATTAGCTGTTTAAAAAAGTCCACAGCGCACGGCTTCTGAAGACAATAACAATAGCACACAAACCAGGGAGAATGTTTATGGTTGTGTATTGACTGGAGGAGGCCAGATATAAAAAGAACTCCTGGGAAACGTATTTCTCCTCACATGAGGAGCAAACATTACTACAACACAGCAGCCTTTGACTGGAGGGTGGAAAAGTAGTTGTTTCAAACTGGTGTGGTGGTAAAGCTGGTCTTGACTCGATTCAATTCAGTATATTTATGTAGCACCAGTTCATGACACATCATCTAAAGGCACTTTACAAGTCAATTATATCAAACTGTATAGACCAACTGGTTAAAAAGGTCTATTTAAGGAAATCCAGCAGATTGCATCAATTTATTGACTTGCAGCGTTCTCTCCTCATCGCAGAACATGTAGTCACAGTGGACAGTTGTTGGCATTGTGTTGGTGCCTTTGCAGCAATCCCTCATACTAAGCATGCTTATAGCAACAAACTAATTGATCTCAAAATTAGTTTGTTTTTTTTGGTCTTGCGTGTGCTGGAATTGGGATATGTCTCAACATCACAGCTACAACATCCTTTGTCATTGCAGCTTTATTCGAAACGCTCAGTTGTTTCCAAATGCAAACAACTGTGTGAGAGGCATGAGAAAGCAACTGCTACCAAAATGTTCCAGTGCAAATATTCTCCTGTCAATTCAAGACGCAGAAAGAAGAGGCAAAGCTAAGTGAGTTAAGTCCTGCACCTCCACGACCTCTGACAGCAAACACTAATTCTGAATGTCTGAGTTGCCTGTTTAACTTATTATCTGTTTGTCAGATGGATTACAAATCAGCAATTTGGACACATGTAAATTTTAAACAGTGATTCATTGGACTGGCTGTGGTGCTGTTATTTTATTAAAATGACAGCTGAATTTGTCTCTTAAAACACTATTTTCAATTACTGACAACCCAGTTTTAGCGCTGTGGCACCGCAGACCACAACAGTAAGCTACATAGTCTTACAGACTAAGATGATGGCCTTCCTATTGATAAAAACAGCACAGCTTGATATGTGCAGTAGCTGTTCTGTGATTACATACAACCTAGTTTTGTGGATTAGACGAGGATGAAATTTAAAATGTAGTGATGTAGTCTCATCTTTCTGTTTACTTAGGCGTATAGTATTAACCCAACAGTACAGCTAGCTGCTACAGGAAGTTAGACAAACAGCTGGTTAAAACATGGCTGCAAACTTTAGACAATGATTTGTAGGATTGTTTATAATCTGTTTATTAATTAGGGTGGAAATAATAAAAGTAACTGAGCTGAAATGCAGAATCACACACATTTTCTGCTTACGCACAAGCTAGTATTATCAGTGCGGTTGCTACAGAACCTTTTTAAATGAGCTCTTTAAAGCTGTCATTTGGCACGTCTTTAAAAGGATGAAAATTATCCTTGAGATTGTTTTCATGGCATGTTTATGGATTAGAGGAGGACAGAAAATGAGTGAAAACTTTAATTATTATTTTTCTTTACGCGTCAGCTAGCATTAGGACTGCTGCACAGCTTGGTGCCACAGAAAAGTTAGAAAAATGTTAAAAACTGTTGCTTCAAAGTCAGGGTCTGCAATTAATGATGTGCATATTATGCCCAGAGTACGGTCTCATTTTTATAGAGATGCTGTAAAATGAGTAATTAAAATATGCATCATTCTCACTTGCACAGGTAAACATGGTGGCATGCATTGTCTGAAATGAAATTTGTCAAAGATTATGAGATTAACCCTGGAGCCGTGCTGTGGAGTCAATCGGTGACACGTATGCCAAAGACGACATGGGAGGGATGTCCTTGCTGACCCTTTTAAGCTCATGTATAGAGAGTTTGGGACTCTTTCACTTCCTGGTTTTGTTCCAGCATCGTGTTTATGTAGAGAGTCCAGTGCAGAAACTGCATCCTTCCTCTGTCCTATTAGATTAAATATCTTAAGGTATAGTTTTTGTTTCAAGACTCATTTCTTAATAAGGAAGTCAACAATAAAAGAAGCGCGCTTCTCTGGTGTAAAGAACTGGGAGGACCGCAACAGTGTGAGGTTAAATCTTTACAAATTCATAATTCTATCTTGAATAAAGGACAGCAGCAAAGTCAAGGTCTGCATCCAGACAAGTGTCTTTTTGTCTTTTCAAAAAAAAAGTATATCAAAATCTACCATCTCGGGACAACTCCCAGGCTTATTATTTACAGCATAGTAACCCAGAAATATTTAATGATCAGTACTGGAGTTTTGGTTTTTAGCCTGGGAAGAATATGAACTACATATTGTCATGGCTGGTTTTAAGTGTTTGGCCCACATGCAGGACACGAACGGCAGCAGGGAATCAGTTTCAAAGGATTTATTTAAGCAGAAAATCAGGGTACGAGGACAGCGGGAACGAAGGCCGACCAGGACGCGTTCAGACGCTGCAAGGGAAAGGGAAACGTCAAAAAGGGGTTGATGGAACCAAACACGTTAGAGTTGGGCATAAGCTCACCACTGGGCGCAGGAAACCGGGCCGGGGAGGATGGGACGGACTCAGCCTTGCCTGATGGAGCTGGTGGCAGGTGTCTGAGTGACCGGCGGGCGCAGGCTGAACGGAATCCGAGCAGCGCCGGAGAATCCAGAGGTCCAGGAGCAGCAGGAGGAACCAGGTGAGTCCCGAGGGGTTCCAGTTCAGACACTTGGCACGGGGAAGGGATCCGAGGAACCGTACTGAGCGGGCACAGGTGACTCCTAGAGAGGGATCCGCCGGGAGGGCGATCAGGTGAGACCTGGAGAGCACAGAGAGATGATCAGTTTATCGAAAACTGGAGATCTGTCGAAGACAGTGGCCTTTCGCATACCACTCAGGTTAATACTCTGGCATCCTCCTGCTGTCCGTGCGCAGTTCTTATAGCGCGGCCCGGCGCTGCTGAACCAACCGTAGGTGTGCGTGCCCCGCCCACCAGTCAACCGCAAACACCTGCGGAGGGAAGCAGAGAGGGCAGGGCCGGCAGAAACTGCACGGCTCTGCCAGCTGAGTCCTGACACATATTTTATCAGTAATTGTGAATTTGTCCATATTCTTTATTTTTGTCCTAGGTAGTGGATGCACTTTGGGCTTTATGGAACATTTATCCATGACTATTTCCACTTTTTCAACTTCAAACTATACCCCCTTATTGCTGCTTATCTAAGCACAAAGCCCTATTTTTGTATGCGTGTTATCATTTTTGCAATGACAAAATATTCCTAATTCTTGACATCGGTGTGGTTCTCTGTGTTATTCAAGATAGCTGTTCCAGTCAGATTCAACAGAACTGGACCTGCAAAAGTTAAGGAAGCAAAAAGGGAAATGTACTGACAGTAAAACACTCCGTCTAAAGGTTTCACTGAATTAAAAGGGCAGGCTGTGGCCTTTCCTATTCTCATGGAAAAGCGGGTCGAGCAGCGCCCACAAGACATTCTTTGATGTCTCAGCCTTAAACCGAAGCCACAGAAACCCTCCTGCAGTATCTTCAGGGGAGCCAGGCGGCTCGATAACAAACCGGAATCACGGGCGACTGGAGAGATTGAGAAATAAACTATATTTTGTTGCACTGGGTGATAAAGGACAGGAATTCTTCAATCCAGCAGGCATGCGATAACAGGTTATAGGAGTGCTTTTTATTTATTTATTTATTTCAGGAACGTGTGAGAGACCCTGTGAATGGAGATAAACATGCTTGACAAGAAGGCAATAGGTAAAGGGTATGTTGATGGGAGCAGCGAGGGTGACTAATGCTGTTGACACTGATACACCCTTGCATGGTCAAAGACTTCCCTTCCTTTTTAGAGCAAAGGTTGAAACTGCAGCAAACGCTTGACGCCTTATAACGATGGCGTTTGCAAAACTCTGTATTGTTGCGATGTTTTTGCAAGAGTTGGAAAAAATATTTTCCGCTCGTGTTCCATGAGGCAGGAAGGTGACGAGACAGAAGGCTAAATTTGCAGCTCTGAGTACGCCCAGAAGGGTCAGAGGCCGAGACATGAAAGCTACTATTATCCTAGTGTCATTAATATCTGAAAGAGCTGGGGGGGGGGGAGTGTTAGGCAGGAATAAAAAGAGCTGACAGACACTGAAAAAAAAGGAATAAGTGCTAACAGCCAAAGAGGTTGTAACCTGAAGGAGGTGAATGTGGCTTTTCTTTGAACATAGATAGGTTTGGAAAGAGGGTTGAGCCTGTGGTGAGAAAAAGAAGAGCAGTTTTTGACAGGGGCCATCTTTCTGTGCGAAAAAAGCTAAAAATTTCTATAAAAAAGTGTATTTACTCTTATCTCTGATGAGTTGCATTGAAATATTGCTGCTTCATGTGTATTTTGAACAAATCTGTTATCTACAATTCAGGATAAGATGAGATAAGATTCCTTTGTTGTCGTTGCGTGCACAAAGCATGCTCTACGAGAATCAGGTGCGCTCCCAATGATGCTCATCTAAGAAGAAGAGAAGATTTACATACACATTTTTTTTTCAAAATTCACTCATTCACTTCATTGTAATTTGATTTTATGTGCTAGACCAGGAGACATTAGCTGACAGTTGAGAAGGGAAAGTGAAGATACAGTTTTTTTTGTCCTTTTTCCCCCCAAAAAACAATCTAAAACGTTATGCATACATTTATATTCAGTCAGACTTTACCTTACAACCCCTTTATACTGCATTTACGGACTAGTAGCACATGTTTCTACCAGCATTAAACTCAATTTATTTTCCCTTGGGACCGGACCTGCCTAGTCAACGCACACATGAAGAGGGGTGGCATGCGGAGGATGCCTCTGTCACCACAGCACGGACTTTTAGTTTGTTGGTTTCTTCGATTGCCCTACGTTTCCACTCAACCCCAGGCACGAGCTACAACACCCACGTTCATTAACTCACGTTTATTCTTTAAATGAATATCGTAAATGTTAGATGTTGCATAGTCTCCCTTTTTTTGTTGCCATTAGTGAGCCAGAGTAGTAACACGTCGTGCTAGTCTAACAAAACGTGGATGCTGACCTTAGGGTGCAGGTTTGAGAGCCAAATAATAATTATTCAATATTCACAAATGGATAATTAAAAACACATAAACAAAACAGACAAAAGTATAAAAAGTATTGCACTTCTGTTGTAAAGTAACCAGGGCGGCTGGGTTGAGTGCAGCTACTGCCCTGGCATAGAAACTCTTCTCCAGTCTGTTTGCATGAGTTTTCAGTGCCCCGTAGCGTCGTCCAGATGGCAGATGCTCAAAAGATGAGTGTCTGGGATGAGATGAGGCTGTGACAGTTTTTGGGGGCTTTTTTTTTTTTTACCGGGTGTTGTACAGTTCCTCCGGCGAAGGGAGAGGACATCTGATGATCCTTTGGGCTGTGATGACGACCCTCTGGAGTGCTTTCCCGTCTGCCGGCTGTGCAGCTGGAGAACCACACGCAGATGCAGTAGGTGAGAGGACGCTCTCTATGGAGCGCCGGGAGAAGAGGGACACCGGCGGCTTTTGTGCAGGATCGTTGTTCCTGAGTGCTCTCGGAAAGTGCAGTCTCTGCTGTGCCTTCTTAGCACATGGAGAGATCAATTCTTGCCCGTTTCTCTTTGCAAAAAAAAGCTAATGCTCAGTCAGATCAGGTAGAAAAGGGTCGGTCAACATACATTTCCTAAACCATGGCAAAGATGTTCAATTGGATTTTGGTCCAGGGCACGGTAACCCGTGAAAATTATTTAATTCCACTGCAGCTTTGCAGCTCTGGCTGTTTTTTTAGGGTGATTTTCCTGCTGGAAGGTCTTTTTTTGCCTGTACCCATCTTTCTATGAACGATGTCTTTACTGAACGAATGCATTTCCACAACATGATATCGCTACCACCACCTTGCTAGAAAGTCAAACTTTGGCTCATTTGATGAGAGCACCATCTTCCACATGTTCTGCACATGGCTTGTGGCAAACTGTAAACAATACTAAGGGCATTATTTAGGCAATGGCATTCTTCCTGCTTTCTTTCTCCTCCACAGCATTGGCCAGATCTATGCTGTGCACGGGTAATAGAAGCCCTGCCAATAGATACTGTCATCCTATATGTGGATCTCTGCAGCTCCTCCAAAGTTACTTCCGGCTCTGTGTATGATTAACAATGTCCTCGGCCAATCTGTCAGTTTAGCTGGATGGCCAACTCTTTGCAATCATGCCGTAGACTTTCCGTTTTCAGATGACGGACTGAAAAGAGCTCTGTGAGATGTTCGAAGCTTCGGAAATTGCTTTAAACTTCTCCACAACGTTCTCCCTGACCCGTCTGCTGTGTTCCTTGGCCTTCATGATACTGTTTGTTCAATCAATAATTTTTCTCTTACAGACCTCTGAGGCCTTAACAGAACAGCTAATTTTATGCTTAGAATAAATTCCTTATTCCTAATTTGGGGACTTCTAAAGGCAGCTGGACTGAGCAGGATTTCATTCAGTTGTATCAGATGAAAGCGGACGAACACAAATACGCATTACGCTCTTACAATAATGCAATATTTTATGTTTATCTATCTAACTCCCTAAATGAATGGTGGTTCTAGTCCTCTGCCTGGCATCCAGATTTCAGAGAACATTTTACGTGGCGGGTCACTTTAGGTGGGATTTTACAAACTGTCACTAGTAAAAACAGGTTTGGCCATAAGGTATAATTTCTGCTTGATCTGTCACCAAAGCTCTGACTCATGATGACATTCTCGCATTCACCTGAATCAAATAACTGCTTTTTGACAATTTATTGGTGACAACTGCTGAGTCTTTCCGTTAAAAGAACTTTTCAGACTGCAAGGACGGCTTCTCTTTATTGTGTGTAAAGCCAAGTTGCCACAACCCTGCAGAATGTGTGTGGTTCTCGCAGTGGAAGAATCCAGACTTTGTGACTGCATATGTTTTGAATAAATAATGGTTCACTCTTTGGTTCTCCTTTTTCCTCCTACCTGCGAGTCTGTCAGAAACACTGTTGGATGGGGTTATTAATTATTTAAAAACCCAAGTTTTAAACGTCTTCACCACATGTGCTCGGAGCAGGCTTTTCACACTGAAGCCTTGCAATGCTATGGGCAGGAACATCTTAAAAATCACCCATAACACACACTCTTATTGAAGAGCCTTGTCTTTGGATCTAGAATATAGAGAAACAATCTGCCAAAATAAAGAACTCACATTTGAGTTAGGGTCATTTACAAATGAAGGGCATGAATTAGACCCATTAGCTGCAGACTTGAACTACATTTATTTATTCAAAAAGGGAAAGTACAGATGAACTAGCATCATTCCACCCAGTTAATCTGCCAGATTAAGCCAACAAGCTTCATTTATTTTGTTGTCCCTGGCAGGTTGATGGTACAACCCTTGAAAGAAAGAATAAGATCAAACATACACTTTACCAATGAACACTGAAACCAGAAAGCGTCAGACATGACAGTGTGTTCCAGTTGTCATTGGAGTGCTTTTCTTTTTTTAAGCCTCCCTGTTGACGCATCTCCAGAAACGGATGCTGACCGATTGCTGAATCTCAGATTAAGGAGATGCTGTGCAGCCTTTGTTCTGGTCATAGAGCAGCCGACTAGATATTTACTCTCATAAAGTATCCAAGGGCTCCATTGGTGCTTTCAAGATCTGGAGAAGGTTCACCACAGTGTACCTCAACTTAATTTGTTGGCAGTGCTACCTGAGTGTGAGGTCTCAGCACTAACAAAGCCTTGATGTCCAATGCAAGAGATGTCTGCATCCCTGGATGCAGACATCCAGGGATGCAGACATATCATATCATACGATGTTTTCAAAACATCGTATGATATCGTAGGATATGTGTGGTTAGGGAAACTCATGGTTTCAATTAAGCTTTTTGAGGAAAATCTATTTATTTTTTTTGTCTCAGCAGATGCCTCAGGCAGATGAGCTTAAGCATCTTGCTGCTTTAATCAAGAGTAACAAAAGGATGGAACAGGAGATGGATATATCAATCATGGCCTCATCTGCAGCAAAGCAGGGACTATACTTCTGTTGTTTCAGAGAAAGAACTGTATCTTATTTTGTATTTTTCAAATGACTAGCTCACATAGTATGTTTTCTGACTCTTACCAGTGGTCATGACATATGGATGATGACAGAATGAACAAAATCACATATTTCAAGAAGCTGAAACATGCCTGTTCAGTGGGATTTACAGGACTCAGTCTTGGAAATAGGGTTAAGAACTGGTGAAATTCTCAGAGTAGTAGTTCAGATGCAGTAGGAGTAAACTCAGGTATACTGATTTAAAGGAATTCAGGACTAGATAAGAAATTCCTTTATTTTCCTACAGTGGGGAAATTCAGGCAAGACGGTGGTAAAATACACAGAGTTACACATTTAATCTGTTATGAAAAACCGCTCGTCTAAAGTTAGTTCCAGAACAACAAAGAATTAACTTATCAGAAAGTCTAAAATAAAAATAAATAAAAAATAAATACAATCAGGGTAAGTATTGCACAGTCATTAATATCATAATATGACATATTTAAGTAAAAAAAATAATCAAATATTAAAGTTGAATAGAGGGACGGAAGCTGATTTGCACAACCATGTGAGAAAATATGCAATATGTGTGATCATACAGCAACATCTCAGAGAAGCTAAGGTGTGTGTAGCATCTGAGAGAATAATCAGATAACAAATTAAATATTCAGTTAAACAGAGGAAAACAAAGCAGCCAATTTGTACAACGATGTGAGCGAAATATGCAACATACATGATTGTACAAGCAACACCCAGAGAAAGCAAAAACATGTGCAAATGGACATCAGCATCTGAGAGACAGTGTAAATTATTCTTTATAAGATCAGAACCCATCCTGTATGAGCGTGATTGTAAACACTTATTGAGTTTTTTTTTTGTGAGTGGCAGAGATTATAAAGTGTAACAGCAGCTGGGAGGAAGGACCTGCAGCAACGCTACCTGGAGCATCTGGGATGTAGCCGTCTGTCACTGAAAGAAGCTCTCCAGCTCTGTTACAGCTCCATGTATGGGGGGGGGGGGGGGAAGACATTGTCCATCACTGATGTTTATTAATAAAGTCCTTTTCGCTCCCAACACCTACACTTCCTTTCAGCTACAGATAATCTGAGGCTCCAACAGACCACACTTTAGAAGATGGCTGATGCCACCACAGAGCCAGAGAAGGTCTTCAGGAGCCCCCCTTAAACTCCAAAGTACCTCAGCCTCCTCAGTAGGTAGAGTCTGCTCTGACCCTTCCTGTATAGAGCATCAGTGTTGTGACTCCAGTCCAGATTACGGTTCAGGTGAACACCCAGGTACTAAGAAGGGTCCACAATCTCATCAATTCCCTGGATGTTCATCGGTGGGTCTGTGGCTGCATAAGTCCACCACCGGCTCCTTTGTTGCCACGCTTCTCTTTGAAGGTTGGCTGGACATATTCCACTGGGAGGAGGTCTCAGGGCAGACACAGGAGTCACTGGAGGGAGTTTTTATCTTTTTCCGGCCAGAGATCCCTCAGAGTGAACTGAAGACTGAAGTTGCTGGGAGAGGGAAGTCAGGTTTTCACTCACTACAAAAACGGATCTAAAAATAAGTAAAATGTTCTTAAAGTTAGTGTATTTATCCTTGATTTGAGCAGGTAAGTAAGATTATCTGCCAATGGAATGAGTATTTTGACCCCTAAAATAAGATAATTAGACATCCTGCACTTGAAATAAGATGATTGAGATGGATTGTTCCTATTTTAAGTGCAAAAATCTTATTCCATTGGCAAATCTTCTTATTTACCTGCTCAAATCAAGGACAAATACACACAGTTTAAGAACATTTTACTTATTTCTAGTTCCGTTTTTGCAGTGCTCGTTAACCTCTGATGTCAGGTTAGAGGAGTAGGATGAATGGATGGATAGATCCTGGAACTAAATGCAACGTTACTTGTAATGTTGATGCAGCATCCAGTAGTATTTATGCGACATGAAGAAACACGGGTCTGGAGAGAAGAAACAGCTCCTTTAAGTCATTTTTAAGTGTAGAAACACAAAAAATGGGTGGCTTGGTGAGGAGAAGACTGAGAAATGTTTATCATGTTTTAATCAATGACTATTCTCTGCTCTAACATGAGGCGGAGAAGATGTGCGCGTGTGCGTTGATATATAATTCCTAATGAAAGCAAAAAAAAAAGAAACCTTTGCAGATGTAGAATGTGAAAAAGAGCATTAAAATGGAGTAAAAGTTGCACTGCGGTGGTAGCTCCTCAGTTCTCTGTTCTGCACTTCCTCACGTCAACCTGCTATGGCATCTTACGATCCGACGTGATGCGTTAAAGCCAACCTGTGCTTCATCAATCATGATGTGGTCGTAATCAAATGGTGGAATTATGAAAAATGGAGCCTGTCATACGAACGCGCCTCTGTGTGCGGGATGCTGCCGACTGTCAGACTGCGAGGCCACTTCCACTTCATCAAACAAAGTCCTCCGCTCGGATTTTAAGACTCAATGCGAGATTAAAGTACTGGTTAAAATGCAAATTTCCTCACAGCGCATCCCCGACCTGAGCGAACCTTCTGTAAGTGCCAGGGAATTAGATCCAGAGAGGATGAAGTGCGGTAAACACGTTTACCTCATACTTGGCCTTGTTGACATCACGTCTATGAATCATTAATTTTCTTTTTGTCTGTCTTACTCAGCATCTATCATCTGCCTCCAGTCGGTTTGCTGAGCTAGCCTTATTAACCAATCCTAGCTCCAACCCCCTAATGAAACTGTCAAATTAATTTTCCAACAAACGATTCTGTAGATCAGCGGATGACTGATGAGAACAATTTCCATCAAATCTACAGATACCGTTCCTTCAATGTTAACCTTTCTCATCTTGCAGAATTGGACATTTGTCTTTGACTTTTGAGTCTTCAGTCTGGATTTTGTCAAGTTATAACTTCAGAGCATTTTACCCATATTGTATACACAGTATGTGCGAACACAAAGTAGAAACTAATATTTAAGCTTTTAAACAGTTTATAGATCAAATAAAGATTGTCAGGAACTTTTTCAGGCAGGACAATGACCAAAAGCATTCTGCTAAAGCAACATTCGAGTGGCTTAAAGGGAAATATTTGAAGGTGTTAGAATGGCCTAGTCAAAGTCAAGACTTCAATTGAATTAAGAGTCTTAAAGGTTGATGTTTCTAAGTGAAATCCATCCATCATGAAGGATCTGGAGCAGGTTTGCCTTGAGGAAAGGGCAAAAATCCCAGCGGTCATGTGTGGCGAGCTCAGAGAGAGCGATCCAAAGCCACTTGAAGCCGGAAAAACTGCTAAAAGGAGAAGTCTATAACTGCAGGCCCAGCCAGCAGCAAACATGCCCCTGTAGGAACGCTCACACACGCCTTGACAAGGATCCGAGGATCCGACAGTGTGGGCATGTTGTTCGTGCAAACGATTGTTGGTTCGTTGATTTGCCCACTTCAATTCTTTTTTCCCTCCATCTTCTTCATTCTCGCTGGATTTGCCTTCTGTGATTGTCCTGCTGATTCCCTTGAACACCTTTTTTACCTATCCCAAGTACATTCTGGAGAGACATCAAAGAATGGTTATGTTGAAAACGACAAATATTCTACAGTTTTTTAATCACCCATATTGATTGAAACTATGTTGATGGTCTTGATAATCAAACGTCTGATGTGGTAAATATTGTTTTCTTGCTGGTCACCCTACTGTAATCCGTTATTATTGTGTTCTTTCCTGTTTCCTGTTATTGCAGTTTTCCTGTTTTTGTGTACCTCTGCAAGATTTTGCAATGCATGCTTTGTTTAATAAAAAATAAAAAATAATGGAAATAAAAATAAAAAATAAAACAAAATAATGGGGGGGGGGGGCACATCTGGTAGTGACCCACAGTAGGAACGCCCACACACCGCTGCAGTTATTACTGGCAAAAGGTGACTCTACAAAGTATTGACTTCAGGGTCATGAACATTTATGCATGCGGTAGTTTTCTGTTATCTTGTTCGATTTGTTATTTGCTGCACAGTAAAATAAGTAAAATAGTAAAAATCTTCAAAGCTGTAGGCATGTCCTGTAAATGAAACGGTACAAACTCTCAAACAACCCATTTTAATTCCAGGACGTGAGACAACAAAACATGAAAAATTTCGAGTGGGGTGAAACAGCTCTATGTCACACACAGCGCTTTTCCAAAGCGCTGTGTGTGACATAGAGCTTTTTGCACTGATTCTATATGATAGCATACAGGA
This sequence comes from Fundulus heteroclitus, assembly GCF_011125445.2. Lineage (NCBI taxonomy): Eukaryota > Metazoa > Chordata > Actinopteri > Cyprinodontiformes > Fundulidae > Fundulus > Fundulus heteroclitus. The sequence goes on from NC_046381.1 coordinate 3,256,785, forward strand.
GAATGAGAATATGAGTGGAAAAGACAAGTATTACAGAGAGTAATTGTATTTTAGGACATATTAGTATTAGTTTTACGGGTTGTGTCCAGGGGGGTACTTATTATTTGCGAAAAAACAACAAAATCTATCAAATCCAACAGCCCACAAGACACCACTTGTTTCGACCTTTACACACATAGAGACAACAGTTTCACTTTCTTTTCCTCGGAAAGCTGTTGTCACCTTTAATGGAGTGTCAGAGCCTTCTTCCGATGGGTGTTGGTGGTAGCTTCAATCAGGGGAGCTGCCTTTAAGTCTGAATCTAGGTCCTGCTGGGGATTGTTTCTTTCTCAACAGCTACTGCTGTATATCATTTTATCGTACTTTGGGTACACAATAACAAAAACTGTGTTTATAGTCTTACTTATAGTTTTTTTAAGTGTTAATAAGTTACTTTAAATGTCACTCCCTGTAAATTGCAGATTGCATCTGTGGCGGCTTCGACATTTTTATAAGAGATGGACGTTTAGGTAGACACTTCAGTCAGGAAATCGTTGTTTATCTTGTTATCCCTACAAACATGGAGGATCATCAGATTCATATAGGAGTTTAAATACAATTTTTTAATAATTTTGTAAACCAGATTGCCTGGTATGGTTCTTTTTATGTTATTGGTTTGTTCCTATAAAAATGTAAAGAAAAAAGTAAAAAAATATATATATATCTAGAATAATTTTTGAACGTGTTCGTAGCTAATATTCCAAAGCCTATATTGACCTTCCGAGCTGATGTTAATGTGTTAAACATCTTGGAGAGATCTCGAGTATTGGGTTTGCTGTCCCCCCGGGACCTCGACACCCTCCGCCCTTCAAGTTTCGGACGTTTTGCTGTTTGAACAGACCTGGTTTAAGCTGATCTGAGATTTACAGACCTTCATAGAGGTCGAGGTAACTCATTCATATTCATTTGGTGTGATGGAGAAAGGAATCGTCTGGAACTTACTGTATGACCTGAGGCCCAGAAACACCCCCATCCATGCCAGCCTATGTTCTTCTAAAATCAAGCCCTAAATGAAGCTCTAGGTGCCTTGATTATTCTTGTTAACATCTGTTTTCTTTAATATTGTGCTTCAAATTAAACCATTTCCATTTAGTTTTTAATAAATGTATTTTGAATACATTTAATGTGTCTTTTTAGGGAATATTTTACTCAAATACAGCATTTCAGTGCCCTCAAAAATGTTATATTTTGTTCATGAGATACTTTCTGAATAACAATATTAGCATGTATAACATTTAAACAGCTTCTTTAATTTGATGATTTACATCAATCTTGTTTTAGACAATTACTTGAAGAATAATTGGTAAATTTTAAAAATACTTCTGACCTCAGATGATTCAACTGTTTCCTTTTTCTCTTAATGAAAAAATAGATGTCTAATACCTAGATATGTAAGATATGATAATGATCAAATAAACAATACTACTACTACTGCTACTACTACTAATGTATATATATATATATATATATATATATATATATATATATATATATATATATATATATATATATATACAGATACACAACAGATAAATTAAATACTGATCAATGCAATACAAATAATTATATTTAAACATGATTGAAAACATATACAGATTAAGTCAATACACAAATGAAATCAATTTATGATTTATTTGTAAAGGACATTTAAAAAAATTTTCGCTGCTGATAAACTCCATGTTATGTTCAAAGGCAGTGAATTTCACAGTTTTGGAGCAGCTGCTGAAAAACCTTCTACCTTATATCTTCTATGTAGCAATCTGAATCTGGGAACAACAAGAACATCAGGCTTAGGAGACCTTAGTGACCTGACCGGACTGTGTAGAGTTACGAAAACCACCAAGTCAGCGGACTGCCAGTCCATTTAAATATTTGAAAACAATAAATTGTCATGATGCAGCCTGAAGGCTGCGTTCTGAACATTTTCCGGGTCCTTTCCCAGTGCAGCCCTGATTGGGAACACCTGGCAGGCTGCAATTATCTTGGACTCATTTCACCTGCTCTTCCTGCTATATATGCTCACCTTAGTCTCTCCCTGATCACTGGTTCGTCTCCAGTCCTCTGAACATCATGCCTGTTCCTGTTCCTGTTCCTGTTCCTGTTCCTGTTCCTGTTCCTGTTCCTGTTCCTGTTCCTGTTCCTGTTCCTGTTCCTGTTCCTGTTCCTGTTCCTGGTCCTGGTCCTGGTCCTGTCTGCCAGTTCCTGTATCCCTGCAACCTCCGTCTGGTAAATGACTCTGGCTTTCATCATCCACTTCTTGCTGCTTCAATAAACTCTGGAAACCAGCTGTGTGTGTGTGCGTGTGTGTGTGTGTGTGCTGTGTCTGGGTTCATCCAAGACAGAATCATGGCAAAAATCAGTTAAAAAATGCACAAGTAGCCAGTGCAAAGAAGCCAGCATGGCAGTAATGTTGTCTTGCCGGCGTGTTAAAATTCAAAACTCAAGCTGCAACATTTTGGACAGCAGTTCTCCTCAGTGTGACGCTCCAAAAGCAACATAAAGACTATTGTCATTGGCCAGGTGGGATGAAATAAAGGCGTGGGTCACCAAGAGAAAGAGAAAGCTTCACCCTTTTCCGTCATTCTTAACTGAAAAGAGCCGGTTCGAAGGGCAGCACTGGCAGGTTAAAGTTAGAGCTGTTATCCAGACAGGCTCCCACACCCAGGTTTCTTGTATACACACACACACACACACACACACACACACACACACACACACACACACACATACACACACACACACACGCATATATATATATATATACTTAGTTAATTATTCTTTTCATTTTCTAAATTATTTTATTTTTATAACAAATAGTTTTTATATTTTATTACAATTAAATAATGTTACCACACAGGATTAGAAGACAACAGAAGAAATGGAAATATGCCGATGGTCCACCCACGATAGGAGAGATAGCCTGATTTAAAACTCCTAAGACTTCGTCTATGACAGCTGGATTTAAAGAAAAGATTATGTGGCTCAAAGTAGTTTTCGCTACATTAAACCTGCTCTTAAAATATAAGGACATCGTCACTTTGCAAAATCTCTGCTTTGAATATTTCATTAGGCATTCATATACGAGATCCATGACGGATAAACTTCATGCTGATCCAATTTTTGGCCCGATTACCGTTTTCATTTATTCATTTTGTGCTGACCTGGGGATCTTTTTTACTCTCATTATAATCTGAGGAGCACTTCTCTTTCTTGGAATGTGAAAAAACAACAAATCTCTATAAAGCATGAATGTATAATGATGTACCTCGGTATTTCAAGTTCATTGTGTCAAATGTTCAAAACTACAAACAGATTCTTCTTCTTCTCCTCTGCTGTGTGTCAGACCTCTCCTTTCTCCGCATCCCTGTTTTCAAACTTCACATTGATCTGGATGGCTATTAGTTTGAAAAAAAAAAACTCCTTTTGAAGCTTTTTCCAAACAGAGGAAAAAAATTAAAAAGGGGATAAGAAAAAAATCCCTTTTAGCATATAACATATCAGTTTGTGGTGCTTCAAAGGGGTCTATATCCAACCTTTTCGTAGCTGTTTCTCAAAGAAAAACATGTTTTGCCCAAATCAGAGCAGATTAAAGCAGCTTTTACAGCTGACTTCAAAGTAAGCATAGGCAGGAAAAAAAATATCACTAGTATAATAACTTTCCACGTTCAAGGTTGTATTAGTTGGCATGTTGTAAAGCAGAAAGAAATCCTAAAGACTTCCTTGTGCTTTTCTGGTACAAGCAGCATTACACTTGTTTTTACCTCAGGCACAAATAAAATAAAAAAAGATCAAAGATAATATTTAGATTTATACATCATGGGGAGAGGTTCTAACCTTAGGTTTAAACTAAATGGCCAGAAGTGCAGCTACAAGAGCTGGGCAAGATTCTAAAAATACATTATAAATCAAATATCAATGCAGGATATCACCAGAATACTGTTTTTAAAAACGTGAACAAAAAGGTTTTCTCTGTGTTCTGAGCAGTCAGGTCACCATCTGTCATATAGGGTCTTAAACGTAGACAGTAGATGGCTAAATGGAGAGGTGTAGTAAAAAATTTAATTTATTTGAGTACTGTACTCAGGTAAAAAAAATTGAGAATTTGTTCATTACTTGAGTATTTTTTTTGGAACACATCACTTTCATTGCACTACATTTCCACAATAAAATTGTACATTTTACTCCCATTTCCACAAAGGCTTTTGTTACTCATTACTTCTGTTGCCTGTGTTCGTTAACGTAGTTTGCCTCTATTTTGTCCCACCTAATTATATCCTTAACCCCCATGCGGTGGGTTGCAATATGTAGTAATAAACTGGTTGTGAAGAGAAGAATAATCATCTTTGTTCTACTAGTGTTGCTATACAGCTACTTTGGCCATGTTCAGATCAGGCAGGCCACATATATATTTGTGCTACTAATATGAGTGTGCAATTAGACTGGTGTCCAGGTTTAAAAATGTTGTGTGTGTGTTTATATATATATATATATATATATATATATATATATATATATATATATATATATATATATATAAATAATACATGATTATTACTGCAGACTTTACCATTAACTCTCCAGGATATTTCTGATGATTTAGACCACACCCATTGACATCGAGTGATTTTTTTTGACCAGTGTTCGCTGTTCTTTGACTCAAGTTAGGAAACGGAGTACTTTGTCCATCACTGTCTACATAAGAAGAGCTGACATAAGTTGTTGAGTTTTCCGGATGATGTGTTGGCTGGACGAGCAATGTTTTCTTAGATTCCAACCTAGTTTCTAAAGTATTTTGATCCAGTCAGAAGTCATTTTTATTTAAACAGGAGGAATACAACCTTGTCAGAGGAAGTGTTCCCTCTTCAAACGGTTCAACCTGAAAGGTTTGAGCTGAAGCTGACACTGATCCAGCAGCTGTGATATTGGTTCAGAGGCAGAAACGGCCAATCACTAGAAATGTAACCATCCTCTGAACTTTAGCCAGTGTGAATCTATTTATGTTCCTGTTTGAGGATTTTCAATTGATTGATTGCTGTGCATGTTCGCTGCTGATAAACTCCATATTCTGCTGCTTTTACGTCCATTACTGTGACGTGCCAGCACAGCAATAATGCAAATGGGTCACTGTTATATACTTAAAATGCTCTACACAGTGCATAAACACAACAAATGACTAAAGTTTATGTTTTCATTCAGGAAGCAGGAAGCATCAGCACCGTTTGAAACTGATAGATATTGTAGACTAAAACAGATATGAGCAGAAAAACCTCTCATTTTCAGCCAGTTTCTTCAAGGTCAATGAGGTTGTGGTATTTTTTTCCGTGTATCCTTTGATCCATAAATGCAATCAACTTTATTTTTTTATATCCGAAAGGTGACATCTTAGCCTTTCTGGTGATACCATCGACATAGTTGTTTGCTCTCCCTCTCCCGTGTAGACACGCCAGCAGGAGATGCTAGCAGGAGACACTATAAAAGGCTATAAATGAGATCAAATCAGCAAAGCAACAGCCCTTTATGGAGGTTTATTGTGCGTAATTGTGCAGATTGTGATACATTTACTGGATAGATTTATTTTATTTCACAAAAGTATTTGCTGAACTGGAAATGACATCACAGCTCCTGGGGTCAGCTGATACAGGAGCATCTGGAAGCAGAAGACGACGCACCGGTCCTACAGAGACGAGGAGCTGGATTACCTTGAGCGTGTGGATCCAGTTGAAGAGTAAGTAACCTAATTGTTATATACAATGAATAACAAAGTAAAATATATAAATTCACAGTAAATCTGGGTAAAGCAGTGATGCATTATGCTCTTGTGTTTCCATTTTATCTATTGAAGAAAGATTGGTTTCCCTCTGACAGAGTTTATTCAAGCATTGTGCACATAAATACAATGTTCTGTGGATAGACGTGTAAAACTCTCATTTCTTGGCATGATTTTTCTTTGGATTATGTTTTTTTAGGTTTTACTGGGAGTTTCTTTGTTGCTTTCTATTATACACATTCGGCCTAAAAGAGCAACGGTGCCTATAATATTATTATAAGTCATTTTGTTTTACTTCAGTTAGTTTGACTGGCCTGTGTAACATATTCTGTGGATTTTACACTGTAAATACTTCAAGTTGCACAAGATAACTTTTTTCCTCCTCATTTTTAATAGTGATGTGCCAGAGGTATGCCCAAAGCACCAGGGGGACATTTGCCAGAGCCCTGTACTCCACAGGATGATCTCAGCAAGGAAGCATCCTATGGGAGGAGGAAGTGTGTGCTCTGTTTGACCAATCACAAGAAGCAACAGTCCACACCCTGGAAAAGCATTTTGTGATGTCCCCCTGTGCCTGAAAGCTGATGGGAACAATTGTTCTGACTACCATCAGCATTAGATAGAGACTTGCATAAAATGAATGCTTTTTTTTTCTTTTGGAGAATAAACATATTTGTAGATATGCAACAAATGAAAATAATAGCATGTAGATCACATCCAAGCTGTTCATCACAGTTAATAATAAAAAAAAAAAAAAAGTCTGGGCTGAAATTTACCCCAAAAAGGCCTTAGACCTTGAAGGGTTAAAGCGACTCATTACAATTAGTAGACTTAACTTAATAATGACAGTAAGCTCTCTTTGGGGAATCAGTCTTCGTAGCTCATTTGCTTGCAGTGAGCATCCCATCTGGACCCCACGCTACTTTTCATTTTTCCTTACTATGTTTCCATATTGTTAATCATGCAATTCTGCATTTGTAATTAGATGAAACGTATCACACAACACATTGGAACTCTTTATCTGGGTGAAGCATTTATTTATTGATAAGATCACAGTGTTCAGCATCTTAAGAAGTCCTGTGTTTTATGATACTGAACACATCTCATTAATCACAACAGCAACTTCGCTCATGGTTTTGTCTGACCACAATCATGGCTTAAACTTAAGTCTCCACCTCTTTCAGATACTTAATTTTATGTGTAGACTCATCTTAAATATTTTAAGTTATCAATTTTTTTTATCTAACAATTTACGACACTTATTAAAAATGAGTATAAACAACAGGTTGGTGAGAATTGAGTTCTGCTCTCTTGAAATTTTTAGTTAAACTGAATGTTGTGTTTTACAGCGAAAATGTTGACAGTCTGTGTTTTAATTTTCATAAAAAATATTTAGCATTTGCAGGTAACTGACTAATTGGATGGCTTTTGGGCCTGAAAAAGGAGCATATTTGTGCTTTGGAAATTCACAATTTTCCTATTTCAAATTAAATAAATGGATGAAAACTTTTAGAAAAATGGCACGGTATTATTTTTAAAAACGATGTGAAGGAGATATTGATTTTTATAAAATCTCAGCTACGTATATTCAAGGCCTTAATCTAATAATGGAGAAATTCATCTGTTGCATCAGCTCTCGTAAAAATAGTTAAGAAATACAGAACAAAAATGAAGAAAGAAGCAGAGATATATAGATAAGATAAAACAAATCAAAGAGAAACAAAGAAATATGTGTATGTACACATACATATAAAGAAACATAAACATGTCTCTTTATATGTATATGTAGACAAGGTGACCATGCTAGAATGGAAAACATTAATTTCCAAAAAGTTATTTCAGTAACTTTATAGAAGTCATATCTACATTCTTTTATATTCATTATTTTACGCTTCAATATATATATTGCTAAGGTAACTTGCACACGCCTTAGCTAGGGATGCTGCAGCACTATTACACATATTGGATATTCTATTATCGTGTGTTATGTAAATAGGCTGGAGTATTTTTTTTCAATTGTCAAATATTTCCCACTCTGCAATATTTATGCTAGTATTTATTTTTATCTTCTATTCTTGGTGTTTCTTTAGAGCTAACTATACATTAGACAGGTTTGTACTTCTTTCTTCTTCTCTTCTCATTTCATTGCTAATAACTGTGTGTAACTATCTTTATGTTTGCCACTGTCACACTCAAATCTCCCCATTGCGGTACGATAAAGGAATTATCTTATCTTATCTGACATAATTGTTTAATTAATTGATTTATTTTAGAAACAAAAAAAGTTTCAAATAATTAGCAATATCATACGGTGTGATAATAAATTACATTAGGTATTAAAGCTCTGTATCATACCCACTTCTTTATTTTAATCTGTTTAGTAACATGACTTTTATGTTTTTGATAGTGTTGCTATTCTTAGCTATGTCCTTTGTGTCTTTAAGTATCTCATTCTTCATCAATCCAGAATGACTGCACACTCCTAAAAGCTGCCTTTTTTACAGGTGCATGTTTGTCCACTATCACTAGAAATAAATTATTAAAACATTCCAGTGCATTATTTGGATCACTTCACCACAAACACGGTCCAAGTGCATATTTTTAATTAAAAATCCTTAACGAAATGCTAATATGTCCACTTTAAAAATACTTTTAGCTCCAGCCTTGGGGACTGTTGTCTTCCTCAGAACTGTAATTAGATTATGATCACTAAAGCCAAGCAGTGTGAAAAAACAGCTGAGTTGGTTAAGACACGATTTGTATGTGTTGATTTCTTAGAGCTGTCCTTTTCTCCTGTTGCCTGTCACAACATGCTTTATATTGCATTGGGCAACAGTGAGGAGGTGAGACTTTTCTAGTCAATGTAGCTCATTCATATCAAGATTTAGATCCCCCAAAAAATGTATCTTATCAACCACACACCATATCAAACATATTGCAGAAGTAATCAAGATACTTGGAATTGGTACGCTGTGGTCTGTAAAGGTGCGTTCACATTGAATACCAACATGTCAAGCCAAGCCACAGATTTACATGATATCCCTAAGCACAGGTGTAGCACAGGAGTGATGTGACACGAAGCGATGCTAAAGCCGGGCATACACTGTACGATATTTTTAATCATTGTACTCAGATACAGCTCAAACTGTACGACGAAACTGCAGAGTTTAAAAGTTCACTGCTCACCATATCTGTTCTTACTGTACGGCCCGACGCTCCGATACGATCTGACTGCTCACACTGTACATCTGAAAACCACACGTCAGATTTAGACCCGCAGGGAGATGGCGCTACTCAGACTTGTCTATCCGGAAGCCAAATGTCAACAGTAGAAGAGGAAAAAGACAGAAGTGTCGATGTTCACTGTTTAAATATGAGGCTCACTAGAACGAAACGCGCTGCCTTGGCATTTCTACCAGTTGCTCCTTCGTAGTTTGACTCCATGTCAGATGTACCGCCGTCATGCTTCTCTCCATTCCTATGTTGTCATCTGAGAAGAAGAAGAAGAAGAAGAAGAATTTCCTTGTTTGCACATGCAAGGTGCGTGAGGTTGGGGGAAATTGGCTCATAGCTCTGCTTCAACAGCAGGAGGCGCTCACGATCCCCTCAGGAGGGCCAACTGAATATCAGACATTTCCGATTCCTGATCGGGAGGTGGTCGTGAGAGGCTAATCGCCCCTCGTTACCCCCTTACCACCGAGACACGTGCAGAAAAGTCCAAGCCTGTAGAAAAGTGAGTGAGGAGGCAGGGGTGGCAGGGAAGTGGAAGCATCACTAGTTGGCGCCATTGTACTGCTTTATTTCTGGCCTGTCGCCTGCTCTACAAATGGCTGGCGAAAATGTCAGGCGAGCAACAGCACGCAAAAGTGGAGACATTGTGGCGCCATTCGCGTTCAATGTGAACGCACCTTAACATAGAAGTTTCAAATGTGGACCTTGTAGTTGAAGCCACAAGACCCCAGTCTCCACTGACACCAAGTCCTCTGAGTTTGGCAGGTACGTGATCCTATAAATGGTAACCCATTTAACCCAACGTATCCTACCTAAATATGTAAAGTTGATTTTGTAACTCTAAATTTTCAAATGTGGGGTGAAGAGTCTCAGATGTCACTAAAATGTGTATATCAACCAGTAGAATCAACTCTTGAGTTTCACATAATTTATCTTTTAACCTTTTTAAAGAAGTTCAAGTTAATCACATTGATTTTATTCTAAATCACTGTTTTCATTTATTCACATTATTGCCTTGGATCTATGACCAATATTAATTTCATAACAATAACAATCAGCAAAAAACAAAAGCATAATCTAGCGGGCAATAATTTCAAATAAACACTAGATTTAAAAAAAACTAAAGCTGTCGCTTAGCGTTTTTTTCACTGATCTCCTGCCTTTTCCAATACATGAAATAATTATTGATCTGAATAACTAATTTGCCTTAAAAATCATTAAAGTGTTAATATTCCAAATTGAACTGAGGCGCTTCAGTACATTCTGAATCCAACCTCATTATAAGAAATGCAAACATAAAGCAAACACAAAGTTCAACGACCTAAAGAAAAAAAAAAAACACTAATCAGTTACAACAAAGCATTCACCTGAAAGTCAGTGATTCAAACATACCAGGTTCCTGGTCTATTGCCATGACTCCAAATGTTTTTCACACGTCACCTAGCAGGAGATATTTTCGACAGAGGTTAGGCCTTCTCCAGAAATTCCTACAGTTTGCTTGGCTCATGAAAGAAGTGATGTTCATGTCCCTGGGATATCTTAACGGTGATCAGATCAGCTCTGTATCCAGCTTCCCGAGCCTTTTCCATTGACCTATAGCAGGACTTACGCCAGGCTCTTGACATATGACTGTAATTGACTGTGAAGCACACTTCTTACCCTGCGACCTCTAATGCTGAGTCTCTCTTGCTGCCTTCTAAAATGCAACGTTGGTCCATATTCCGAAGACACGTTAAAATTAGGACTCTTAAATTAAAAGTAGTGCTTCTCTTGAGGAGGCAGTGCACTTGCAAAACCTCCAGAGGAGCATTTCCAAGTGCAGGAAGCCATTGCAGCAAATGGTTAGCAAGTACAGGATAAAGCACTGGGGGCCCCCTCTGGTGTCCTGTTTACAGAAATGTTGTTCTTTATGCTGCGATCTTTAATTATACAACACAATTAGAACTGCCTCTATCAGTGAATCAGATATATTCTCTATCTTTTTGCATTCCTCTTTAGGAAGGAGTCTAGACATTGTTCCAGTCGATTAAAATGTTCCTTGGTTGTATCCTCTGTATTTGAGAAGTTTCCAGCACAGCTTCTCCAGTGAACATCTCGGTCATCTCCATTATTGGGAATGTTTGTGTGATGTCAGACACCACTATATCAATGTTGTACAATTTTCTCCCTCATGGGATGGGTCAAAGGAATTCATTGTTTTTATTTTTTTAGCCCTAAGATAAAAAAATTAAAAATCGTGGCCACACAAGTTAAAAAAAAACGATCATGAAAAACAGTTCTTCCAGAGGTCTAATTGCTGAATCAGCTTTGTAGGCATCCTGCCACTTCTTTCCTCACAATCTCTGGGTGTTTGGTTCTGATTTTTCTTCATGTATGTATCTTCGACCAGTTTATTAAGTTCCTGGATCATGATCTCTTTGCTGTTTATTTATATCAGTTCTTACTTTTCTGAATTCTGTTCTCAATCCTTCCACGTTCACTTTGTAATATGTTCAGCTGGACCTTTTCCCCGTGTCCCTCCCTGTCTGTCCCTGCTCAGTATGCTCAGTCTCCCTCAGCTCTCTGCCCCCATTGGTCTCTGCTGCTGCTAATTTCCTCTGATTTCTTTCACCTGTCCTCTCCCTCGGTTCTCCATCCTGCCCCAGCATATATTGGCTCCATTTCTCTCTGCTAATACATGGACTCACATGTGACCCTGATTCCCCAGTGCCTGATATGCCCCTCTGTTTCCTGCCTGATTTTGTGTAAAGAAAGTGGTCTGTTTATTATTAAACTTCTGGCCAATACAATGTCCTCCTTAACCTCACCACAACAGTGTCAGATAGTTGAATCATCTCCTTGGTTTGACAAAACTGTATTGTCTTCTGCTGAGGCCTGGTAAGTGTGCAATTTAAATGTACATTATCCATAAATCCAATGAATTCAAACTCTACTTTTTGTTTTGAATGTTTCACTAAAACATTTTTGCCATGTTGGGTTGAACCTGTTGTTTCCTCTTGCATCCATCAGCTTTACAGCATTGATTACCTGATTATCATTTACTCGGTCCTTTAATGGACAGAGCGGCAGCTGGGCCTTGCCTGGCTAAAATCAAGAAAAGGTGTTTTACGTCATTATCCATAATGGGGAGTGTGTGTGTGCTGTGCATTTTTCGAGTAAAGTGTGGACTTTAATGTAAAGTACTGTGTGTGTGTGTGTGTGTGTGTGTGTGTGTGTGTGTGTGTGTGTGTGTGTGTGTGTGTATTTAGGCCTAGGAAGCTGGATAAAAAAAATTATAGCATAGCAGGACACCAGCTGGTCACACATACTATGAAAGTTGTGATTTCGCCTGGACAGTTAGCATAGGTGTTTCATCTGCAAAGGCTGGCGCCTTCTGGGATTGTGCTCATTAGAAAGGTGTTGCTGCTCCGTTCTGATAAGCATGGCGAGAGGTTCGCAACAAATAATAGGAAAACTAAATCTAATTGAAAACTCAGAGTCTCATATCAACCGGATAAAATCAATTCAATATCATTGACATCATTGTTTCATTGATTTCAGGGAACACTGATACTGCAAATTTTAACTTCTGCTTATTGGTTGTAATAATATAACCTGACTGCTAGAGCAAATTGTTTGTTCAGAAACAGAAAATATGAACTGGTGCTTACCTGTTGGGGAGAAATGTTGGCAACGCTGCATCCATTTTGAAATTAATTAGGTCTCTTTTAAATGAGTCCCCAACATTCATCCTTGTTTTGCCTTATGTCATTTGCCTCTTTTTGAAGGATGCAGAGGCTTATTAGGTATTGTTGAGACTGTTTCTGGTCTGCTTCTCTTACCGGCTTCTAAGTTTGCTGGCTGCTGCTCTTTTGCAAACGTAAAAAATTAAACAAATGCTGCGCTCTGTGTTGTGAACCCTGGGAACTCTCACATGATTGGCTCAGGAACCAGGAAGTAAACACGAGCTACACCCTGTAATAAAGTAGTTCTGCACCGTACCTCTAGGTTTCAAAGGAGAAACACTTGACTAAGACATTGTCAATTAGGGCTGATTGTTTATAGGTCTTGTTATTTCCAAATCCCAGATGACAAATGAAGATGACTTTGGTTAATATTACTGTACATTTCTTACTTATTGCTCCTTTAAAACAGTCGAGATTGTTGCAAAACTTTAAGGAGAGAACATCCTGTTAAGTTCACTCAGAGTTCAGACTATAAAACTCTTTAAAAAACAAAAAACATACAAAAAAAACATGAGGCCAGACAACAGGCCTCCCTTTTCAGAATAACTGTAAAAATATTCTGGAAGTGGAGTAAGATAAAACTGACCTTCCTTGAAAAGGCTGCCAAGAGAAAGCCCTGTTGGTCATCAACAATCCTTTATTGTCACCTTGTTTTTCCATAATGATATCACCTCTGAGGCAGAAACCGGCTCAGGATACACACAAACAGCATGACACAGTTACAATACAAACTTAGGATTTACAGGGGTTTTTCCCCACATTAGAGCATGCAAGTTGTATCGGAGTCCGAGGGTTCTGATATCTGTCACTTTGTGAGTGATATGAGCCATGTTGCTTTAATCAGTCTCTCATTCATGAACCTAAAGTAATGAGGTAATTTTTTTGTGCCCTAATCTTGAGGCTTCATTCACAGAAATGTGTAATTTGATATTCTTTAGAATAAGAGTTTGCAAATAGGCAATAACAGTAGTGTGATTCTAACATGATGGACCACAAACTTCTCAGCAGGGGGCGGTTGCCCTCACAGCTTTTGGAGAGAAGCTGTTTCTGAGTTTATTAGTTCTGGATTTGATGCTTCTGAAGAGTTTACCTGCTGGGAGAGGGGTGAACAGTGCATTGCCTGGGTGTCTGGAATCAGTGGAGATACATCTGGCCCTTCTCTGTACTCGTTCTGCATAAACTGAGTCCAGATCCTGCAGATGACCTCCCTCAATCCCCTGTGCTGTTCTCACCACCTGTGCTAAGTCCTTCCTCTCCTGCACTGTGCAGCTCCCATACAATACTGTAATACTGAGACAGAATATACTTTCTATGGTAGCTCTGTAGTTCTTTAGCAGCTTAGTGGAAAGTCCAGTCCTTTTCAGTTTCCTGAGGAAGAAGAGCCGTTGTTGGGCCTTCTTCACCAGGTAGGAGGTGTTCACAGTCCAGGAGAGGTCAGAGGAGATGTGAAGGCCCATGAACTTAATGATGTCCACATTCTCCAGCACCTCCCTCTGTATGAAGAGAGGAGCATGTTCAGTCCTCCTTGACCTCCTGTAGTCTATTATTACCTCCTTGGTCTTACTGGTGTTGAGGATCAGGTTGTTCCTGGAGCACCACTGTGTCAGATTGCTGACCTTATCTCTGTGGTGGGACTAATCATTGGAATGGATCAGCAGCTGTGTGGGCCAGCAAACCTGAACTTGCAGACAACATCGTCAATTGGACCCATGTTTGTTTCTTGATAAATACAAATGGAATATGACTCCAAATACCTCACACTAACTGTGAAGGATTGTAGAAACTTGTATCCATCAATTCAACCATCTTCATTCATTGCTGATTGCATAAAAAGGGACCTAAAAGGGGCACCTGGAAAAAGATCCAAAAGAATTGAGGAAAAGTGGGTCAAAATTCCTCCACTAAAGTAATGGACACAAAAATACACACGATGAATACCTCACTGTATTACTGTGAATAGTTGATGCCTCTATTTAAGATTAGACATTTGCCAATTCAGGTAAAATTCTGTCATTAAAGGTAACAAAATCATGTAAAAGCTGGAAAACACAGGGGCTAAAAATAGCAGACTACATTTAATTTATCCAAGTCCTCAGTTTGTGTCCTATGGTACATCTGTCTTCCCCGCTATCATTATTTAACCTCTTGTTTCTGACATTTGTCACTTTCTACATTGTGTTACAAGCAATGCAAGACGTGAAAATAGATATTCGCAGGCGCTCACTGTTCATTCTTAGTTTTAACATTTTGAACACCTGTGTATGATCCTTCTTCCCTCTTTTGTAGCTTGGCATTACTTTGCGTTGGTCTGTCACACACAAGCCCAGTAAAAGACATTGAGGATTGTGGTGGTAATGTGAAAATTAATGATGCTAACACAGAAGGGATGTAGTTCCAGATGTATTTAACAGATGCTGTTTACCACTGCAATAAATTAGTTGATTGGGTTTCAGGGCTGAGTTTGGCACGAATATGATGCCTTTGGTTTTGGCCTCTGAGCAAAAACTAAGCTTTGGGATTCATTTTTGCTATTTAGTTTTTAGAAAAGCTACAAACAGATAACATTAAACATACACGGTAACACACATTAGTATTAAGCAGCAGCTATGATTTGGATATTTCTATTCTTGTACTGGAAAATGAAGAAATACTTGTGCATTGACCTGCCACCAATCGAAAACATTTGGCCTTTATGGCACAAAAGGCGTCATTATATTGGAAAGAAAATTAGTGAAGACCTTAATTTAGTCAAAACATTTCCATTTTGAGACACATTTTATCATATTTTTGTATTAATACTTATATAACAGTTTTTTTTTTTTTATTTACATTTACTCTGGCACATTTTCAGAAATAACTAGAAGCAGAGGAAATCCATTCGGCCCCCTCTCTCCCTGTCTTTTTCCCCAGTGAGACTCCTGATTCCTTTCTGTGTGCCCGCATATATTAGGCTTAAACGTCCGTCTCCGATGGCCCTACATGTGTGGTGCAGGGGAGCACCAGCTGTGGCCCCCAATCTGCTCGACCAAAGCATTTAGACCCCTAAACGAAATGGAGAGAAAAAGCAACAGCAGGCAGAGAGCTGGAGATTATAGCTCGTGTCAGCCTGGCTGTCTGATTCAGGGCCGTATGCGTGGCTTTCTTTCATTTGCGAGTCTTTCCTTCAGTGCTATGAGTTTGGACCCAGCTGCCAGCCGCATCCCACAGTACTTTGTCCATATCTGCATCCTTTAGTCTCATGTTACCGAGGCGCACTTTGATCACTTGCATTTAAATAAAGAGACAGCGGGCTTGAAGCTGTGCTTTCTGTATCATGCATGTCTGCGTTGCGTGTCAGGGCGGCGTTCTTTGCACAACAAATTATACGAGAGTAAACAACGTTACGCATTAAGCGTCACCGTGACCAGAGTTCTGACGAGCTCGACTCCTGATGGCGAGGACGCTCAACCTTTTAAACTAAGAGGCGAAACAACAGCGGCCTATGCTCGAGTCGAGCTCCGCTTCTCCCCCGCTGGTTGTGACGGATCTGGGAGGTGTTGTACATCGTGAATAATTCAAGGCTCATTTGTACGAATGTATCCTGCATCGATTGTAACAGCTGTCTGTCAGCCATATTGCAGCTGATTGGATTTAAATGAACCTGTGGTGACGTGTGTAAATAAATACATATATTTCTTTGACATGAAAACATTGGCATATGTGCTTTAGAATAGCTGTGTAGGTATTATAGGGGTTTGTTCCTATTTACAGTGGTGGGAAAAGCTAAGTAGGGTAGATAAAATTAGCATTGGACATATTTTCTTTTTCCTCAGTTTAAACATGTTAAACTCATAACCCTTGTGTTGTCAAAAACCCAAAATAACACATGGATATTAAGCAATCTAGGAAAATTTGTCCAAAATGAAGTTATGGGTAAAATATGTTTACGTAGGGACCATGTATGTCATGAACTTGGCTAATTTCATACTGCTGTTTCCTTGTGGTTTATTTGTTATATCTTTGTCTTATTAGTCCATTCCTTTGTGCTTAGTCTCTAGTTTATTCCTGTGCTTTGTTTGGTTTAGATATCCTCTAAGATTTCTTCCTGTGTTTTCGTCCTCATTTACTTCTCTTCCTCAGTCTATTCAGTGCTTATTGGTCTCAGCTGTTTCTCATTCTCCCCTGATTGCCTTCGCCTGCATGTCCTGCCTTTCTCTTAACTCCCCCTCCCTGTTTCTACACTGTTTGGGTTTTCTATCTCTTTTTTGCTTGAATCTCCTATTATGATGCGCCTTTCTCTGTTGTTCTGCCTCTAGGTCAGTGGTTTGCTCCCCGTGTCCCCACAGCTCTCTCCCCATGTTTCTAGCCCTGTCCCTGAGTTTCGTAAGTTTTTCCTGTTCTCCTTATCGAAGGTGTTTTATTTTATTTTTTTTGCCACAACCACGCTCTGCATTTTGATCCTGCTCCAGCCACAACCCGACCAAGTATTGAACACATAAAGGAAAGGGTGTGCAAAAAAGGCATAGAAAGCCAGGGAACCATCTGAAATCTGCCCGTATTCAGAAAGCTTCCCTGCTGCTGTGTGCAAATCAGTATAAAAAGTCTTAAGTGTTGTAAAACATACTAATGGCACTGGTTACAGTTGAATTTCTAAACCCCTAAATGCTCCAATTAGCTCAGTTTGAGTCATAATGCGGGAGGGGAAAAGTGTAATTGCACTGTAAACCAGCCATGGCCAGGTGCCTCGCTTACGATTCCTGAAAGAGAAGTCAAATGAATAATCAAAGGAAGAGTTAAACCTTTTCAAGGTTTTTGAAATTACTATGCAAGTAGTAAAGTGCAGTTGATGTCAGGATAATCTGGCATCGTCTTGTTGCTGAAAATCAGCGCTTTTTTGCGGTCACGCTTAGCATTTGAACGAGTCCTAGGTCAACACAAGAAGTCACCACCGCAGAAGTAATATACAAAAAAAAAATACCTCTAAGGAAAATAAAAACATAAAAATGTTTTGGGTTTCACAGTCAAAGCGTGCCTTAGAATTCCTGGTGCTATGGTGAACATCCCCGATTGTGCTGTCACTGAACATGCTGAGACCTGTGCAGTCCGAAAGGAGGCGTTTCATTGTTCTGTTTCTATTTGGTTCTATTTTGCAGGGGCAACGGTGGCGGAGATGCTAGGTGGTTTGTCCTTTAACCAGTGGGTTGCTGGTTTGTACCCCCACTCTGACTGTCTCAGCCATTGTGTCCATTGGCAAGACACTTCACCCGCTTTGCCTGCTGCTGGTGGTCGAAGGGCCTGGAGGCGCCGATTGTCTGGCAGGCGTGTGAATCTGTGAGTTAACTGTAGTGAAAAACAATTTGGAATCCTTAGCGCTATACAAATGCAGGCCATTTACTTTTTGTTTCTATAAACATTGGAAAATCTGACCATTGGGGTGATGTTACTGTTTGTCCACTTCTGGGAATGTTTTGCAGCTGTTTTTTACCTGGGAATACTCCTTTTACTATGGAGAATAATGTACTTTAAATATGTTAAGAATTGCCTCATAAATCGTCCCAGATCAAAGGGCAGCAACACTTCCTTTTGCTATTTCCTGTCTGTTTTAAAAAAGCTGCATCACCACACTGGTAAACGGTTAAAATTCCTGCCTTTATAAGGATAGTCACACTTGCTAGTGATTAGTCAATCTTTTGATTTCAGAATTTCATTTCTCTTCACATAGAAATATAAAAAATGCACAGTAACATAAAAGTAGCACCAAAGGCCCAGTTTATACAGTTTATCTGCAAAAAAGGTTGATTTTGGGATCAGTTGCACTAAAAACTCATCATTCTGCATTGTTCTTTCTCTTTTTGGACATTTCTAGGTTGTTTTAATGTGTTGTGGGAAAACTGAAATCTAGTGGCAGGATGCTATAACTACACAGTTAAAAAAAAACATTTGCTACAGGAGGCATAATTTTAGCCACTTTATACACTTTAAAAGTATATATGCTTCTACTTTATGACATGATATGCCTTTTTTGGCTCTGGAGGGCCGGATAAATTGCCTCGACGGGCCAGATTCGGCCCACGGGCCTTGAGTTTGACACATGTGATCTAGCGCATCTGCCATTTTACCTTTTTTTAAAATCCTCTGGAAGCAGAGAAGGAGGTGTTTACCATAACCGGACTGACAGTCATTAAAACGCCCCATTTCACATGACTGAATGCTCTGTTTGGTATTCCACTGTTCAGTGAGATAAAAATGAAATTCAAACTTACACTTATGTGCAGCATAATCTTCCAGAAACCCATATACGAAGCTGATGGAGGACACTTCTCATTTTGACATCTCATCTGATGTTTGTCGAGTTAAAAAAGGGGCTCTTTGTTGTAAGATGATTGGCAGCCTTATCTGTCTTCTTTATGTGCTCAGATTAAAAACTTCCTTCGTTTACCATGTCCAACGCCACTATCTGTATGTTGCTGCGGGCGGGTATGTCCAAAGGCATTTTAATGCAGTCGTAAAATCAAACAAAAACATTTGTCTGTGTGATACATTGTGAAAAGTTTTTTTGGTTTTACTTATTCAGGAGCACACTTGAATTTTAGAAATGTGGCCTGACCTGAAAGAACTGTAGCTGAGTGTCAAGCCTGATGAATATCTTTTTTATATAAAAAAAAGCACAGAATTCAAGGTCTTCAGGCTATTTTTTCTTGCAGATATGCCACAACCACACTCACTACCCCAAAAGAAATGATCTACAAACTTTGATAGAACTCATTCTCAGAACAATGCTACACACTTTTCATTTTTGTAGAAAAAGAAATCACCCCTTTGAGCTTGCATGCCCCAATCCAAGGCTGAGATCCCAGGTTTTATGTTTTTGGACAGTTTGTTATAACATTTTGCTGAAGGCTGTCTCCACTAGCTAGGCTGTGGTGAAAGGGAAAAGAAACTAAGATTTCACGTTTGGTCAGTCCATACGACAGCAAAAATAACATGTAAATGTGTATATAAAATGTATTTTTATAAAACAAAAACTACACTGCAAAAAGGGAACTAAAAGTAAGTAAGATTTTCTTGAAATAAATGTATTTCTCCTTGATTTGAGCAGCTAAATAAAACTATTTGCCAATTGAATGAGTATTTTTACCCCTGAAATAAGATAATTAGATATCCTGCACTTGAAATAAGATGATGGAGATGAACTGTTCTTATTTTAAGTGCAAAAATCTTATTCCATTGGCAAATAATCTTATTTACCCGCTCAAATTAAGGAAAAATGCACTCATTTCAAAAACATTTTACTTACTTTTTGCTCAATTTTGCAGTGTACAATAGCATTTCAGAGAGATGGAGATCTGAACTATGATTCCTCACTTCTCTCATCAGCATCAACACAAAATCTTGTTAATGTTTCTTGATTGGAGCATAAATAGTTTTGTATAACTTGCAATTTGACACAAAAATACTGTATCCACAATCAACCAGCTTCAACTTATCTCATCTATGGAAAATAAAATTGTATGCTGTGTATTTATGATGTGTGCATGACTCTCCATGCTTTTAAATGCTTTTAAATGCCAAGACGAATGCCAATGTTTTTTCCATTTTTAACATTTTAATTTTATAATTGTTTAGTATTTTTGACAGGGCTGGTTATTTTTTATATTAATTAAATAATTTACTGAATAAACTTTGCCCAGTAGCCCAAATTAGCAGCATCTTGTACAAAGAATCGATAATGCAAAAGCATGGCATGCTTCCATTCCCTACAACATGGTGCAGAAAAAGACCTGCCATAACAAGGCTATTGCTTCATTAGATTATATTGCAGCTGTGCTACTGCAAAAAGACTGTTTTTGTGTAAACCAAGAGGCCTTTTTCTGGTCCAAGACAATGAATGGCATAATCAGCCCTTTAGGTTTCCAATGTGCGCCGCCTGTACCCAAACATCTGCTGACAACAACAGGTTTCAATGCAACCTGGGCCTTTTCAGAGAGGGCTGGCAGACTGACCGGGGCTTCACCATTCCACACTGAGCCAATCCGTGCCAGGGGTGTGGGATTAAATTATCTGCATGTCATCCATGTACGTCAAGCTCTGACATGACGCAGTTGAACGCACCAACATTAAACTGCAATTTGCAGTAAGGCTTAGTTTTCCTGGTGTATTTGGAGCTGCGCGCTGCACACACATTGCCATGAAAGCAAAATTATACGATGAAATGGTTTAGATTGACAGAGATTGCTTTCATTCCATCAGTGTAGAAATTCTGTGTGGAAATGCATCTATCCAATGTTTGGGCGAGATCGTCTGGCTCGATTCATTTCTCCGTCTGAGAATGAGAAGATGTATTGGAAGCAGACTAATAGCTGGCAGAGTGTGGGACGTGTGGCTTCTTGGTGTGTAATTAAACATAACTGTTCTAATACTGGCAGACTGAAAGAAGACACCAACCTCTCTTTGTTGTTACCAGACCTCACAACTTTTATCAAAAGTTAAGAGTGAGATTAGTCTCATTTTCTGCGGAGATCGGGGCGTCGCTGGGGGCAGAGTTGACCAGACCCTATAAGAGCCGGTCCAGTCAACTCAGTCTCATTTTTATCCAAACAGACATGGAAGTAGACATGTATTACTTTTGTCAAAAAAGTGAAAGAGAAGTTACACATTAATCTATGGCTTTGTTTTCAGTAAAGATCTATAACCTCATTGGTGAATCCGTTTCATCAGGCCTATATGGTACGACATCTTTCCCTCAGCTGCAACACTTGAAGCACACAGGGGTTCACGATGCGTCTTTACGCATGATCCAGCCGCTGATGTTTTCCCTCTTTTCAGCTCCATGCACTTCTAGCCTGTTACATTTTATAATGTTTACCAGGGCAGTCAAAAGTAGCCGGTCAACGGCGGCAAATCGCCGTCTATAGCAGCTCCTGCCCCCGCCTACTTTTCCCCGATTATACATCCCAAAAATCACCTAGCATTTGTCTCCACTGAGAGCAACATCAACGAGAGATTGGGTTCCTTGTTCCAACCGAGATGCTACTTTTCCGATCAAAACACAGACCGGGGTTATGCCGAAAAGTGCAATAAAACCGTGAGAGCCGACGTGAGTTTTGAAACTGCAAAGCTTTTTAAGCGAAGATCAAACGTGCACAGCACCGCGTTCATAGACCAGTGTGATGCATTCACGAGCGTCAGAAAGCTATGGTGCATTCAGGAGCATGGGACATTTCAAACTTACAAGAAAAGAGGCACAAAACGGAATAGAACTTAACTCATACAATAATGTATTTATCCAGAAACAGCGTGGGCTTTCTTACAATACTGAATGCTCTATAATTGTATTTCTGATATTTTTTGATTATGCACATCTGTTAGCTTTTTATTCTGAAAAATCTATAATATTACATATAATAAAATATAATATTACAGCAGCAAATTATCAAAGTTTTTCAGGGGATGCATTTTGTGTTCGTCTCTAGAATCCTCGCCGATGATATGATATCATGTGTGTGTGATGAGTGCAAGTGAAATTAAACTGAGATAAGAAATATCGAAAGAGCAATATGACTGAAATAAATTCAACATGTGAATTCAATTTCAAATTCCAACCCTGTATTTTTATCATACAAATTTGACTTTGTTCGTGAAGAAATGTTACGATCGTTTTTAGAACAGAACTGTGAATAATAATGCTGTCCATTTATAATGTTACTCATCAGGAGTTCATTTGAGTTATTTCTGGTTTTGCTGCAGATTAAACTACAGTTTCAGATGTTTTAGAACCAGTGGGGACGCTCAGATCTGATATTTTTGAGATTTGAGCCACTTCCATATGTGGAATATGATTTGTATCTAACTTTTTAGAATGTGACTTCATTAGAAACCGCCAAGGCACACTTAATGCGTCTTTGATGTTACTTTCAACCGACACGTGTCACAGGTAGAGGTGATAGTCGTTAGCGTTAGCGAGAATAGTGGCAGCTGCTACAGCGTTGCTCAGTGGAGTGACAGAGAGATTTCAGACCTCAGGAAAACTCCTACTCAGTACAGCTCATATAGGAACCGTTTAGATGACGGACGCAGCGCACGGCCGTGCAGGATTTAGCCTATTTCTTCCATGTTAGCTGGACCAAAGTGGGCTGCCTGAAGTCAATAATATTACCCCGTTTACACTACCTCTTTTTAACCGTGCCGAGACCAGTCCAAGCTCGGTAACCGAGAAAACTATCGAGTGTAAATGGAACGCAAACTGAACTGAACCGAGCCAGACACAACTGGACCACTCTAAATGCAGCCCAGTTCCATAGGTGCGCTCGGCCCGGTTTTTCAGTGGCCCCGTTCTCAGATAAAGAGCGCATGAGCAGACCGCGTCATCTCCGAGCGGTCAGATGACATTTCAGACATTCATAAAAATAGTAGCTTCCCTACCATGACTCACGATTTCCAGTGATGATTCTGCTTAGCAGTGTGATGAACCTCACCGTCTGTCGTTGTTTCCTGCGTCTAAACTTTCGTTTGTCTTATCCACTTCCCAAAAGCCTAGTCTGTCAAGTAAATTCACCAAAAGTTACCATCTTCGCCTGACTATCCGCAAACAATGAAATATAACCAAACATAGCTTCCTGAATGTTACAGGTGCCGTAATTTTTACTTGCTTGATTTCCTCCTTCCATCCTAGAGGGCAGTAGTACCGCAGATCATCACTAGGAGGTGAGGAAACCAAGGAACCGAGATAGCGTGGTGTGTAAACGGTCATCAGAATCAAGCTCGGCTTGGTTAGCTGATCCAAGCTCGGACCGAGCCCGGCATGGATCGGTTTAACAAGGGTAGTGTAAATGGGGCTTATTGCTCTTTTGCACAAGTGGGTCAGTTTGGAGCCGTTCACACTGGAGTCAGAATTTTAAACGTAATGAGAACGGCCTGGAAGAAAAAAAAATCTGATTTCAGAAAAAAACAGAATTGAGCATGAAGACCTGCAGTCGGGAACACAGCCTCAGTTCTTCTGTGTATGCAGTAAGTATGTTAATAAACACACGTGTAAAGGTTGAAACACTTCAACCTCACTTTTCTTTTAACCAATCTGTTTTAATGTTGTTTTCTGAGAGGCAATCACCAGCATTTCAACTTAAAAAGCTAAATGTGTGTTTGGCGGCCTCAAATGTGCTGTTAAAGGAAGTCATGTAATACGCAGAGCTGCAATGAGCTTCTTCCACAGAGTAAATAGGCTCAGCTCAGATATATTATGAGAAACCCTGTCATCCGGGAGAGCTTATAGTAGAGCTGGTGGTCCTTTGCATCCACAAAGAGTCAGTTAAGGTGGTTTGGGCACTGGCGTGCTTCTCGGATGCCCCCTTTTGAAGGTTTTCTGGGCATGCCTAATTTTAAGAATACCTATGTGTAGACCAAGAGCTCTCTAGGGGGACTGTAAACATCCCTTTTGTCATGCACACCTTAGAATCTCCCAGAATGACCTGGAGAGTGGCACCGAGGAAACCTCCACAACCTGATATTACATCAGTAAAAGGCTTTGGCTGGCTCTGTCTCTCCCTGATGACACCCCATCACCACCAGGACACACGGGCCTGCACTGACTGCAGCTTTTTAAGCATTGCTATATCCAGCAGCAGAGGAAATAACCGGAACCCAACTACCCGGCACAACACCGTGCCAAACCTTTTCACAATTTGCCTTGTGTCAAGATATGGAAATCTTATGTCTCTTGCACAAATACAATCAGAATTTCCCATTTGAAGCAGAAACTACAACTATTTTCCATCGAACAATTGATGCGACGGCCATTGTGGGCCCTATGGAAAATCTACCACAACAAATGCATAAAAATTACATTCATTCTTTTTTTTTCCCCAGCCTCTTTCTTTCACTTTTTTCCCCCTGAAAAAAGCAAAGGCCCGCATGTGACCAGACTCTAGGACGATAGAGAAAATATTTATAATGTGGCTATCATCATTCACTGGCACCACTGGAGGCTGCATGAGAGTAATGTTTTCATGGTTCCCACTAAAAACAGACAGCTCATTAGTTTTCAAATTACCACTCACTGCTAATGTGCAAGTAGATAACAAATCAGCAACGGAGATGCTGACTAAGGGGCTAGAAGTGATGTAAATGCACAAGTTACAGCTGGGATGTTCAGTTGTTTCAGAAATTGCGACTAAATGGTGTGTTCTACATAGAAGAATGGTATGTTTGCTTTGCTTTACATTTTGTGCTGCTATGGGTAACATTCCTCTTAATAAGGAGGCAGGTTCAAGTCCAGTAAGATTTTGTAGGGTCCAACATTCCCCTTCAGGATATTTTTCCAGCAACCAGAGAAGTTTAACTGGCTTAAAAAGCTAATGTTTACTCCTTTTTGTCCCTACTGCATCTACAAGGGAGTGCCCAGGTAACTCCTCTGGTGGGGAGTTGATCCTGCTGTTGATGCTGCTGAAAGAGCTTGGAAGACTCCGCCCTGACTCTCCATGGATGTTTACCCTTCGTAGTCGTGCGTACCTATTGCCTATATTTATTGTGGCAAATTCCTACAATTCCCACACTTTCTGCCAGTGGAACGGATGGTAAATGTTGTGTCTCTGCTCTGTCTTCTCTAACCCCCAGTTGGTCGAGGCAGATGACCGTTCATACTGAGCCTGGTTCTGGTTCTGCTGGAGGCTTTGCCTTCCCGTTAAAAGGGAGTTTTTCTTACCACTGTCGCTTCATGCTTGCTCAGTATGAGGGATTGCTGCAAAGCCATGGACAATGCAAACGACTGTCCACTGTGGCTCTACGCTTCTTCAGGAGGAGAAAATGCTGCTTGGAGAGACTTGATGCAATCTACTGGGTTTCTTTAGATAGACATTTTTTTTTTTACCAATCTGTATAATCTGACCCAATCTGTATAATATGATTGAATTTGATTTTGGAAAGTGCCTTGAGATGACATGTTTCATGAATTGGTGCTATATAAATAAAATTGAATTGAAAATTTAATTTAATTTAATTCAAATGTGTGATTAGCTAGCTGAGCAACAAGAGCCGTTTCTTTTCCAGCAGGCTCCCACTTGTCAGTGAGAACAGAGAGGGACTGTGATACCACGCATCTTTGTGACAGCCTGCTTTGAGCAGTTCAGTGTATTGAACTCGGTGTCACATGTAAAACAGTGCGATGTAAAGACGTCTTGCCTCCGAGCAGTTTATAGTGTGAATGTTGGAAAAATTGAGCTCTGCATGAACCTGCATGCGCAGAGTCTGCCTCAATTATGCGTAGACAGAATCATTCTGTCCACCCAAGTATGTGGGGGGCCTTAAGAGTGGCCCACTGAAAGTCCAGATAGAAATCCATTGAGAATCTGTAGCAAAACTGTAAAATCAGTGGTAGGTTCTTATTTTCCACGATGATCCGGAAGCTACAAACACGTGGCAGATTATAGTTTGGAAGGTTTATTGAAGGGTAGAGAGGAAGGGTGGATGTGGTGAATGTGGGAAGGCTCTGGTCACGGAAGGTGGGAGTGAGAGAGGAGATGTGAGCAGTGGCAGTTTCTGATATGGGCGGCTTCTTGTTTGGTTTAGTTTTAGTTTATTTATTTATTTCGTTCAAAAATAACTTGCATATACACACAACACTAGCAAATTGATGCATCTTGAACGAAAAGGAGCAAAGAGCCAACTTATATCTGTCCCTTAACTTATTTTACAATAATTGTGCATCAGTTCTGTTACTTACTCTTTTTTTTACAGCATTGACATCCATCTTGTCTCAGTTAGCCATATTTGCTGTAATTACATTTTACAGTATTCAAAAAGATTATATAGCATCATTCAAACTCAACTCAAAGTGCTTTACACGGAAACAAAAAAAACATGTAAAACACAAAAACCTTTCAAAGAGCATTGTATTGAAAAGAAACAAATGCTAAAATGCAAAATTTCTCTTAATAATATAATATTACATTTTATTTCATACATAGTGTTCCCATGTTCATAAGTGCAAAAATACTGTTGAAATCTAAATAAGGGAGAACCTGAAGGCATTCATCTTTTATTCCAGCAATGTACATTCCAACACAGTCTGGATAAAAAGGAGCAGAGAGAGGAACTGTTCTTATGTCTTCTGCCCCTTTTTGCAAAACAATATTAAATAAAAATAGTTGTCATAATTCAACTCAAATACAGTAACTTCTTTTAACTGAATGGCTTATGATTTGATTATCAACTTGGTCACACACCACTGAATTATTCCATAATTTCATACTTACTCAATACACTTAATTTAATAAAAAAAATTAATACTTTAAGTGACCTTGTCTAGAGGACATTGTCTCGTACCTTTCTACTAATACTGCTCATTTTGAGGCCTCTACATTCCAACCAGCCGTTGTACAGTGGTACAGTTTTATTTGTCAGTTGAAAATGAATAATATAGTTAGTAGTCACTTATTTACTGACTGGTAAGACTTTACATCACAGTTGTGCAATTCATCTTTTCCCAGAATGTGAAATACTGTAAATTGTTCTAGTAATAAAGTTCAGACCTCCCTCCAGTTGTGCAGTGATATGTATGTCTTCATCAAAATGCCATTGTACACAAATGTTTCTGTATTGGTACAATTTAGAAATGGCTTATTTTTTTGTTTAATTATTGTCTGCCTTTTTTTTTATTTTTTGGTGTATTTGGATTTTATACTTTTAACTTACACAGTATTAATGTTTGTGTCTTGATGATAGTAATATTTCAGTGACTGAGTTTAGCTTTTCTGCACAGCGAAGTGAGTCTGGAACTGCTCCCATAGGGCCCTCTTTCCAGATACCGACCAATCGATGGGCTTTATATGTTGAGTGACATGCAGCGCCCAAGAATCCCTCAGCCAAAACAAACAAGATGGCCGCCGCCACAGAGCATTGGTTTGCTAGTGCGCTTTCTTCTGTTTTAAAAGAATCATTCACCGTAATCTCCCCTCGACTACGCGGCTCGCATGTTATCGCATTATATTGTGAAATGTAGGCAGTCTTTTTTTTCTCTGTCACATCAGTTTCTCTAATTGGTTTACTTTGCACCTGTTAACCCCACCCCAGAAAAAGTCCTCTAAGGGAGCAGTTCCGGACTAACTTCAGCCATATCAAAGAGAGGCTTACCTAATTGGCGTATATAGAAAACACCTGTGGCTGGCGTCTGCCTGTCGCCCCCTGGAAGAGAAAGGTGAGGAACGGCAACAACACACCTGTGCTGCACAAAACCGCATTCCTGACACTCAGAGGCATAGCTCAAAACATGTTTAGCTATATTCTAAATCAAAGGTGGTTCTGCCACACATTGACTGGGTAAAAAATGTCTGTCACATGTCACCATGTTTTGTTTTTCAAAACATCCAAATATAGTTTATTCATAAAGCACATGTAAAAAAAAAAAAAAAAAAAAAAAAGGTTTACCTGAAGAGCTACACAAAAACCAACTAGATAAAACCAAGATATATTGAACAGATATGAAAAAGAGAAAATAAACAGAGCATGTCAACATACTGGATCAACCACTATTAAAATAAGGTGTTTTTTAAAGACACTTAATAACAGGAAGCGATGTTTAACATTTAAAGATGAAGTTGTTACGAACAGGAAAAAAAAGCTCCTAATTTTTGGCACTACTAGAAGCAGCTGATTGGCTGATCTGGGTGTCCGGGTAGACAAACAGAGAGGTAACAGAGGGGCAAGACTATTTAGGCATTTACAAGCCCACATTTTGACATTAAAAACTAATCTGCAATGCCCAGGGAGCCAATGAAGGAAGGACAAGATGGATGAGATGTGCCCATGCCTGTGTGCACCAGTTAAAAGATGGACAGCAGCATCTTCAACAAGCTGGCGACGTGCAAGGGATGCTTGACTGACGCTGGCGCAAAACGCACTGCAATAGCAGAGATGAGTTGAGATAAAAAACATGTATCATTGCCTCCATGTCATGCCTCCACAGAACTGGCTTAAGCTTGCCGATTTTTTTTTTTTCCAAAACAGAGTCGAACTGCTTATTTAATGAGTGCATGCTCTGTTGTAATGCGGAAAAGGTTCAAGGGGTGGGAACACTTAGACAAGGAGCTGTACATGTAAATGACTTTGAGGGAATGAAAGCAGAACCTGATGATTATAAGAGCCATTTCCGTTTGGTCAGAGTATCTGAGATGTAAATTGGAGGGGGAATTCGGGGAGGGGGGGGGGGTCTCAGATTCATTGCCATTCAAAAAACGATTTCAATGAAAATCCCCTTTAACACTGAGGCGTATTGTGCCTACCTGTCAATTGCACCTTTCAAAAATCCTGCTGGACCGTCGTGCGGCTGTGGAGAGGCGGGAATGTTAAAAAGGTCACGTTGCTTTAAATTCACGGCGGTTTTGGGAGGAATGAGAAAAGAAAAAAAAACAAATTTTATTGTCACTGTACTTTATCCTCGACTACGGGAAAAAAAAGAAAGAGCGAAGGAAATGCCATCATCAACTATAATTTTGAAAGGTAGAAAAATCAATTTTTGACAGAAATATTATAACGTGAAATATATTCCCAATGACTGCTGTGAATGACAAAATGAGGGGGTGCCGTGTAAGTGGTTTGGTGACTGCAGTTGAGTGCTGGTTTAATACTAAGTGGTTCTTCAGACTGTAGACATGTCATCACAGAGAACAAACATCATTAAATTTATTATTCAGTGCAGTAGCTTTGCAGAGGTCCCTGATGGAACATTAATAACAGTCTGCTGGGAGACGCATCACTCTTCAGTGACTCTAAAGAGGCGGCTGAAAAGCCTTCTCGTTGACTTGGCCCCCCTCCCTCAAAGCACATTAATGATAATCGTTATTTCCCCTTTGTTCGTCATGATCCACATTCTTCCATTAACAACAGTGCACAGATATCCTTCTTTCAGCGAGTGAAGATGTAAGTTTTGTGTAACTTGAAAGCCCCCCCCCCCCCCCTCCCAGTATTACCCCAAGACTCACAGCAGGAGGCCGGCTTATTAAAGGAAGCCAGAACGCTCGGTTTAGATATCATCCCGCTCTCGTCTCTGTTGTCACCTCTTTACACAAAGTCTCAAAACCACTTTCACTTCAAATCCCCAGTCAATCATTAACTGAAAAACACCAGCAGGGAAATATAGTTTTACAACTACAAAAGAGTGAGATTATCTTTTTTTTCCTACTTTTCTTGTGCATCTTTTTTTGTTTTCTGGTGAAGGCAGAGTTTTGGTTTGACAGCAACAATCCCCCTGCAGGCACCAAGTGCCACTCAGCCTCGGTTTCAGGAGTTCCAGGGACTTACTTTCCCTGAACTTATCTGTTAATCTTCTTCTGCCTAAGACTTTATGAAACTTACCAGGGACCTTCTGGAACTGACTTCCAGGTACTTTCCGAGAACTTAACTTTACTGGTTGTTTTTCCTGAAACAAAGAACTTACCATTTAGTTTCCAAACATTTTAGAAATTTAAATTCCAGGATCTACCTGCTAAATTAGGGCAGGGGGTTTAAAATTTCCTGCCCCTGGACTGACTTTGTGTAAGTCGAATACAGAGGTTGGTCCACCGCAACCTGCTTTTAATTCATTTATTAAAATTGGCTAAATGCAGCTTTCAACGCTTTCAAAGAGAGACCAACCAAAGCCTGATCATATTGCTGAAACTGAATAAAACTATTTGTTTTTTTCAATCAAGCCAAAAATGAATTTGCAAATTGTATGCCTATCTTTTGAAACAGCAAATGTGCAAAACCCTTTAAAAGTGTTTGGTCTACAGCTATTTTTGCATTCCTTTCCCACACAAAATCGGACTAATTTGGGTATTTAAAATTTTGCATGCTCATATTTTGCGGTGCAGTTAAAAACAATTCAGAATACGTTTTCTTTTGATAATTTGTATTATACTTTTTGGCATTTGACAATGTTGGACACCTCTGATATAGTGAAAGTAAACCCTATGTTTCTATGAATGTATCTGGCACATTCAGAACTTACTACTTGCTACTTAAAACAGCAGGTTTAATGAGAGGTTGGTGAAAATACCTGGTAAGTGTCATGATTTAGAGGTATTGGAGTTTTTATTTTTTGGACTGTTTTCCTTGCTGTTTAGCTTTAGTGAAGTCCAGCTTTCTTTAGTTCTCATTTCAATGTTCATTATTGTTTGGGGTTTTCCTTAGTAGGTTATTATTGAAACTTCCTGATTTATTCCTTATATTTTGTGAAGTTTTCCTTGTAGTTTTTCCCCGTATATCTGTCCACCTGTTGCCTTCTCATCACACCCATTCTTCCCACTTGTTTTCCTTGCTACTTAAGCTCCCATTTCTCTTTTTCACCTTGCTAGATTATACTTTTCTGTTCATGCTAAGCTTGTCCATGCCTGTTTGATGCTATGTTGTTTTGGTGTTGTGTTTTTGCTTTTTTATTTATTCCACTCTTTTCAATTCACCTTTCTTCCGAGTGATGAATTAAACCGATAGAAGGACATCACATCTGGTTCTCAGTTGATGAATAAAAGGCTTGTTTGGATACTTGTCACTAATATTTCTTCATTACAAAACCATGCTGAAGGGGGAGATACCAATAAATAGTAATGAATTGCTCATTAAAGATGTCTCACTGAAAGGGTTATTACAATAATCCACAAATTATGTAACAATAGAAGTGATTAATTGAACTCATTTCCTTTATCACTCAGCCAATCCTCCACCAAATAATTTATTTTTTCACAACAAATATTCTCCTTTCACAGTTTTGGTGCTAATGTTCTGTTCAAGGCTCTAGCATCACCACCATGAAATGAGTCACTTTTTAAAAGACTGGTATAATAAGGAAGGGAAGACAAATACCTGTCATTTAAAGACCAATTAACCATTTGTTCATCATCTATCTATCCATATAGTCATTAATCTGCCTATCTGTTTGTACTCCAGCCATTCATTCATCCATTCCGTTCCTCTCCTCAGGTTTCACATTTAAAGTCTTACTTTGATAGAAATATCTGCCATAAATTCAAAGCATTCCAAATTTAAAAAATTGACACTATAGGGAATTTGGACATAAGAAATGTACAGAGAGCCTGCTTAACACAAAGCATAAACATAATAAAATATTATTCAAAGTAATTTTTTTACGAAAGTGCTGTGGGTTGGTGATGATAACAGATGTGAGGATTCGATTCAACTCAATTTTATTTAATAGCGCCAGTTCATCAAACATGTCATCTCAAGGCACTTTCCAAAGTCAAATTCAATCAGATTGGTCAGAAAGTTTCCTCTCTAAGAAAACCCAGCAGGTTGCATCAGGTCTTGACAAGCAGCATTCACTCCTCCTGAAAGAGCGTAGAACCACAGGGACAGTCGTCTGCATTGTTGATGGCTTTACAGCAATCGCTCATACTGAGCATGCATGAAGCGACAGAGTGGAAAGAAAAACTCCCTTTAAACAGGGAGGAAAACCTCCAGCAGAACCAGAACCAGGCTCAGTGTGAAACGCTCATCTGCCCTCGACCCACTGGGGCTTAGAGAAGACAGAGCAGAGCCAGAAGAAGCACAGAAGCTCACATTGATTCCAGGGAATCTGTCTACATTAGATGGTATAGCGGGTGATCTGTCTTCCCTGGATGATGTCACAGCTAACAGAACGTCAGACCAGGTGTACCTTCTATGAAGAATAAATGACAGAGAACAAAAAGTTAAAAGCTTAAATGACAACAAGCAATGCAAATTGGAGAACAGTAGGATAACTCAGCAGAGTGAGATAAATAGACCCTGATGTCCTCCAGCAGCCTTAACTGGGAGTTGGTTCCACAGGAGAGGAGCCTGATAACTAAAGGATCTGCCTCCCATTCTGGTTTTAGAGACTCTAGGAACCACCAGCAGACCTGCAGTCTGAGAGCGAAGTGCTCTGTTAGGAACATACGGGGTAATCAGCGCTCTGATATATGATGGAGCTTGATTATTAAGGGCTTTATACGTTAGAAGAAGAATTTTAAATTCCTTTCTTGATTTAACAGGAAGCCAATGAAGGGAAGCTAAAATATGATTATAATATAGTATAATCTCACGTATAACCTCTTGTTGATTTTCATCAGAACTCTTGCTGCAGCATTTTGGATCAGCTGAAGACTTCGAACTGCATTTTGTGGACTTCCTGATAGTAAAGAATTACAATAGTCCAGCCTTGAAGTGACAAATGCATGGACTAGTTTTTCAGCATCACCCCTGGACAGAATATTTTTTAATTTTGGTGATATTCTGGAGGTGAAAAAAGGAAACTCTGGAAACCTGTTTAATATGGGATTTAAATGACATGTCTTGGTCAAAAATAACACCACGATATTTTACTTTATTACCGGAGGCAAAGTTAATGCCATCCAGATTAAGTGACTGATTAAGAAGTTTCTTTTTTGAGGACTCTGGTCCAAAGATTATAAATGCAAGAAATTTAAAGTCATCCAGCTTTTAAAGTCATTAAGACATGACTGCAGTCGAAGTAATTGATTGGATTCATCAGGATTAATCCTTTTTCTATGAAACATTGTCGTATTAAGTTTCAGTTATACATATAATTTGTTGAGTGTTGCCTGATTAACCTTTTTAACATGGATGAATTACTCTGTTTTAAATGTCTACCAGTCTAACGCAACCTTGCAAAGATAGGCCATGCAGAGACCTTGAACACAGAGGCTGCCAATCACCCCTGCCTTTTGGTTGACCGTGAAAGCCATTCTGCGGCCTGATGAAGTGCCTGTCGATGCAAAGACGCATCTTTACCTCTTAATAAATCAGTCCCTCCTGCTCATGTGGAGTGAACTTGAGGCTTTTATCTCCAGGTGGACCTTCTTACGAAAGCAATTTGTCATTGGCTCATCTGCATTCAGCCCCATATCAAGTGTAGTGCTGAACAGATTGACATCTCCATCAGCCTATTCTCTAAAGAGCCGGCGGAGTTTTGTTGTGGGCGTTTGTATTCAGGGGAAAGATAAGTTTTTCCTGTTTTCTCATGCAACAACAAGGCGGATGGCTGCACAGGCCAAGCTAATGGCACATTGTCGAAGTCTTGGGTTGTGGGGCTTGAGATGCAGGGATTAAAGGCAGGAAAGATTCATCACTGCTTTGGCTCTTGAACTAATCCCAGCTAGTAATGAGTAACAAATCAAAGTGACATCCTCCCCAACACTGTTTCTCTGGGGCAGTCAGCACCAGATATAAGTTCATCCAAGCGTGTGCCTTACAATAAGTGCATGTTCAGAGTAAGGAGCCCTGAGAACGCGAGCACTGGTCTGTCATTTCTTTTGATTTTAGTTTTAGGTATTTCTTAATTTTAGTTTTCTGTTAGGATGGAATTTTGATTCAAATATGTTGCTACATTTCAAGAGGTTAAAAAGAGCAACATCCACCTAACGGTACATTTCAGGATAAATTGCAAATTTCCTATGCACTGACCTTAATTGCCTTGGCTGTCCTTATCTAAACAGCAGCTAATGGTCCCTTATCATTCTTTAAGTATGTTGTCGCGTTGATGTACGTTGGACATTCTCAGACTTATTGATACGTTTTATATAGCAGAACCTTTAGTGATTAATAAGAGAATGTAACAGAAAACTCATTGTAAGAAATCTTACAATATTAAAAGATAACAATATTTATTGCAGAGGTGAATGCTTTCTCCAGCTAGGCCTAGCACGGCTTTGCCAGATGAAGGTGGGACAGAAGATGCTCCAACTACTCATCATTTGTTTGGCAGCCGTTCGGTTTTCAGTAGAAATGATAAATGGTGACAGAGCATTTGCATGGGAATAGGTATTTTTTTTTGCATTTTCTGCTGTGGCAAATCATGGATCAATGAGACTTCTTCAGATGTTAGAACCAAGTTACGGCATCCCAACGTGTGTGTTGTTTTTCCAGCATAGTCATCCATGATCTCTACAAGAAGTGAAAGGCTGAAGTTGCCCGAACGCTGACGGAGTTAGAAAGCATCACTTTAATGACCGTTGGCCGGACACCAGGGGGCACATCACAATCACAGCACATGCTACCAGTCACAACTGAGATTTCCTGGAAGTATTAATAAAATCTCACCCTATCTCATTCTTGCGAACTGAATATTGTGTCTCGCCTTGTCTTGCGAGAATGGTTGTTTGTCCTCTCTGTGTTGCCCTGCGATAGACCGGCGACCTGTCCAGGGTGTACCCCGCCTCTCGCCCATTGACAGCTGGAGATAGGCACCAGAAACCCCTCGCAACCCCATGAGGGATAGATGTGTCAGAAAATGCATGGCCGGATGAACTGTAATGTGAACCGGAGCAAAGAGAAATTTCGCAAATAAAATATTCTGCTCTATTAGGAGGATGGTAAGGGACGTGAAAGCAATCCCAAAGCTCGGAGAGGTGCAGCAAGGACTGGGGTCAATCCATTTGCCAATCAGTCATTTAGGCAGCATGCCAGAAAAAAAACTTTGCTTTACTATCAAATTGAACTTTTCGTAAACATCAGTGTGACTTCAACTGGAATTGTATGCTTTGGTGAAAAAAGACATACGAAAAGCGTAAACAGACACACTGTGAATAACATACACCTAGTATATTTATTTCGAGACTTTGACTGCAAATAAGCGTGGTGGGTGATGGGTAAAAACATTACCATAGAAATTATTTTAAGATATTGTCGCTGTGCCACGGAATGTGTTTACACATTTACAAATTAACAAGGCGTTACTCAGATTTCTTGTAAATCACTGCCAGCCATTACAGTTTCACTATAATCAGTGGCTTCAATCGGGGGGCGATTTGTAATATCGCAATGGCTGCTACAGATCTCTATAAGCAATGAGGGGTTTTTTTTGGTCGCTGTTTTTACCCATAAATGTTTCAGGTTCCTTTAAGAAAAATGAAACACGAGACTTATGTGTTTAATGTTGCCCTCAAACACCGACACACATGAGCCTTTTCTCACAGCGGCTTTCTGAGCCAGAGGGAGTAAAAACCCACAACAAATGTCAGCACAGACACGTTGCGGGCTGGAAAGTTGTTACAGGCACTTTATTATGTTCTGGGATAGCATCTCATTCTACATTAGAACCTGGGGTCAGAGCAGAGAATGAGCAAGGGCTCCGAACAAAACAAAACACACGGAGGGGGAAAAAAAAAATCCATTACAGAAAGGTGCATAAATCAATTCTGTGCAAGACAACAAGCCCATTGCGTAACAGCACACTGTGCAATGCCGATATGCACTGAAATGGATAGTGACTGTCATAAACAAAAAAAAAAACCTCCAGAGGAAACATGACATCCATCACAGCTTGGTTGCACAGCAAGGATGAGAAGCTCAGAACGTCTCCATGTTCCCTT
>NC_046381.1:3293357-3459785 GCF_011125445.2 Fundulus heteroclitus
ATGTCAGGGCGGCGTTCTTTGCACAACAAATTAAACGAGAGTAAACAACGTTACGCATTAAGCGTCACCGTGACCAGAGTTCTGACGAGCTCGACTCCTGATGGCGAGGACGCTCAACCTTTTAAACTAAGAGGCGAAACAACAGCGGCCTATGCTCGAGTCGAGCTCCCCTTCTCCACCGCTGGTTTGACGATCTGGGAGGTGTTGTACATCGTGAATAATTCAAGCTCATTTGTACGAATGTATCCTGCATCGATTGTAACAGCTGTCTGTCAGCCATATTGCAGCTGATTGGATTTAAATGAACCTGTGGTGACGTGTGTAAATAAATACATATATTTCTTTGAATAAAAATGTTTCAGTGACTGAATTAAATGGTTGACATGAAAACATTGCCATATGTGCTTTAGAATAGCTATGTAGGTATTATAGGGGTTTGTTCCAATTTACAGTCGTGGGAAAAGCTAAGTAGAGTAGATAAAATAGCATTGGACATATTTTCTTTTTCCTCAGCTTAAACATGTTAAACTCATAACCCTTGTGTTGTCAAAAACCCAAAATAACACATGGATATTAAGCAATCTAGGAAAATTTGTCCAAAATGAAGTTATGGGTAAAATGTGTTTACGCAGGGACCATGTATGTCATGAACTTGGTTCATTTCATACTGCTGTTTCCTTGTGGTTTATTTGTTATATCTTTGTCTTATTAGTCCATTCCTTTGTGCTTAGTCTCTAGTTTATTCCTGTGCTTTGTTTGGTTTAGATATCCTCTAAGATTTCTTCCTGTGTTTTCGTCCTCATTTACGTCTCTTCCTCAGTCTATTCAGGTTTTTTTTGGTCTCAGCTGTTTCTCATTCCCCTGATGCCTTCGCCTGCGTGTCCTGCCTTTCTCTTAAACTCCCCTCCCTGTTTCTACACTGTTTGGGTTTTCTATCTCTTTTTTGCTTGATGCGCCTTTCTCTGTTGTTCTGCCTCTAGGTCAGTGGTTTGCTCCCCGTGTCCCCACAGCTCTCTCCCCATGTTTCTAGCCCTGTCCCTGAGTTTCGTAAGTTTTTCCTGTTCTCCTTATCGAAGGTGTTTTATTTTATTTTTTTGCCACAACCACGCACTGCATTTTGATCCTGCAAGTATTGAACACATAAAGGAAAGGGTGTGCAAAAAGGCATAAAAAGCCAGGGAAACATCTGAAATCTGCCCATATTCAGAAAGCTTCCCTGCTGCTGTGTGCAAATCAGTATAAAAAGTCTTAAGTGTTGTAAAACATACTAATGGCACTGGTTACAGTTGAATTTCTAAACCCCTAAATGCTCCAATTAGCTCAGTTTGAGTCATAATGCGGGAGGGGAAAAGTGTAATTGCACTGTAAACCAGCCATGGCCAGGTGCCTCGCTTACGATTCCTGAAAGAGAAGTCAAATGAATAATCAAAGGAAGAGTTAAACCTTTTCAAGGTTTTTGAAATTACTATGCAAGTAGTAAAGTGCAGTTGATGTCAGGATAATCCGGCATCGTCTTGTTGCTGAAAATGAGCGCTTTTTACGGTCACACTTAGCATTTGAGCGTGTCCCAGGTCGACACGAGAAGTCACCACCGCAGAAGTACTATACAAAAAAAAACCTCTAAGGAAAATAAAAGTTTCAGGAAAAAAATGTTTTGGGTTTCACAGTCAAAGCGTGCCTTAGAATTCCTGGTGCTATGGTGAACATCCCCGACCTGTGCAGTCCGAAAGGAGGCGTTTCATCTTTCTGGTTCTATTTGGTTCTATTTTGCAGGGGCAATGGTGGCGGAGGTGCCAGGTGGTTTGTCCTTTAACCAGTGGGTTGCTGGTTGTACCCCCACTCTGACTGTCTCAGCCATTGTGTCCATTGGCAAGACACTTCACCCGCTTTGCCTGCTGTTGGTGGTCGGAGGGACCGGAGGCGCCGATTGTCTGGCAGGCGTGTGAATCTGTGAGTTAACTGTAGTGCAAAACAATTTGGAGTCCTTAGCGCTATACAAATGCAGGCCATTTACTTTTTGTTTCTATAAACATTGGAAAATCTGACCATTGGGGTGATGTTACTGTTTGTCCACTTCTGGGAATGTTTTGCAGCTGTTTTTTTCCCTGGGAATACTCCTTTTACTATGGAGAATAATGTACTTTAAATATGTTAAGAATTGCCTCATAAATCGTCCCAGATCAAAGGGCAGCAACACTTCCTTTTGCTATTTCCTGTCTGTTTTAAAAAAGCTGCATCACCACACTGGTAAACGGTTAAAATTCCTGCCTTTATAAGGATAGTCACACTTGCTAGTGATTAGTCAATCTTTTGATTTCAGAATTTCATATCTCTTCACATAGAAATATAAAAAATGCACAGTAACATAAAAGTAGCACCAAAGGCCTAGTTTATACAGTTTATCTGCAAAAAAGGTTGATTTTGGGATCAGTTGCACTTTAAACTCATCATTCTGCATCTTACTCATCAATTTTTGGACAGTTCTGGGGGTTTTTAATGTGTTGTGGGAAAATTGACATCTAGGGGCAGGATGCTGTAACTACACAGTTAAAAAAAACATTTGCTACAGGAGGCATAATTTTAGCCGCTTTATACACTTTAAAAGTATATATGCTTTATGACATGATATGCCTTTTTTGGCTCTAGAGGGCCGGATAAATTGCCTTGATGGGCCAGATTCGGCCCACGGGCCTTGAGTTTGACACATGTGATCTAGTGCATCTGCCATTTTACCTTTTTTTAAAATCATCTGGAAGCAGAGAAGGAGGTGTTTACCATAACCAGACTGACAGTCATTAAAACGCCCCATTTCACATGACTGAATGCTCTGTTTGGTATTCCACTGTTCAGTGAGATAAAATGAAATTCAAACTTACACTTATGTGCAGCATAATCTTCCAGAAACTCATATACGAAGCTGATGGAGGACACTTCTCATTTTGACATCTCATCTGATGTTTGTCGAGTTAAAAAAGGGGCTCTTTGTTGTAAGATGATTGGCAGCCTTATCTGTCTTCTTTATGTGCTCAGATTAAAAACTTCCTTCGTTTACCATGTCCAACGTCACTATCTGTATGTTGCTGCGGGCGGGTATGTCCAAAGGCATTTTAATGCAGTCGTAAAATCAAACAAAAACATTTGTCTGTGTGATACATTGTGAAAAGTTTTTTTGGTTTTACTTATTCAGGAGCACACTTGAATTTTAGAAATGTGGCCTGACCTGAAAGAACTGTAGCTGAGTGTCAAGCCTGATGAATATCTTTTCTATATAAAAAAAAGCACAGAATTCAAGGTCTTCAGGCTATTTTTTCTTGCAGATATGCCACAACCACACTCACTACCCCAAAAGAAATGATCTACAAACTTTGATAGAACTCATTCTCAGAACAATGCTACACACTTTTCATTTTTGTAGAAAAAGAAATCACCCCTTTGAGCTTGCATGCCCCAATCCAAGGCTGAGATCCCAGGTTTTATGTTTTTGGACAGTTTGTTATAACATTTTGCTGAAGGCTGTCTGCACTAGCTAGGCTGTGGTGAAAGGGAAAAGAAACTAAGATTTCACGTTCGGTCAGTCCATACGACAGCAAAAATAACATGTAAATGTATATATAAAATTTATTTTTATAAAACAAAAACTACACTGCAAAAAGGGAACTAAAAGTAAGTAAGATTTTCTTGAAATGAATGTATTTCTCCTTGATTTGAGCAGCTAAATAAAACTATTTGCCAATTGAATGAGTATTTTTACCCCTGAAATAAGATAATTAGATATCCTGCACTTGAAATAAGATGATGGAGATGAACTGTTCTTATTTTAAGTGCAAAAATCTTATTCCATTGGCAAATAATCTTATTTACCCGCTCAAATTAAGGAAAAATGCACTCAATTCAAAAACATTTTACTTACTTTTTGCTCAATTTTGCAGTGTACAATAGCATTTCAGAGAGATGGAGATCTGAAGTATGATTCCTCACTTCTCTCATCAGCATCAACACAAAATCTTGTTAATGTTTCTTGATTGGAGCATAAATAGTTTTGTATAACTTGCAATTTGACACAAAAATACTGTATCCACTATCAACCAGCTTCAACTTACCTCATCTATGGAAAATAAAATTGTATGCTGTGTATT
This sequence comes from Fundulus heteroclitus, assembly GCF_011125445.2. NCBI lineage: Eukaryota > Metazoa > Chordata > Actinopteri > Cyprinodontiformes > Fundulidae > Fundulus > Fundulus heteroclitus. The sequence goes on from NC_046381.1 coordinate 3,297,494, forward strand.
TATGATGTGTGCATGACTCTCCATGCTTTTAAATGCTTTTAAATGCCAAGACGAATGCCAATGTTTTTTCCAAACATTTTAATTTTATAATTGTTTAGTATTTTTGACGGGGCTGGTTATTTTTTATAATAAATAATTTACTGAATAAACTTTGCCCAGTAGCCCAAATTAGCAGCATCTTGTACAAAGAATCGATAATGCAAAAGCATGGCATGCTTCCATTCCCTACAACATGGTGCAGAAAAAGACCTGCCATAACAAGGCTATTGCTTCATTAGATTATATTGCAGCTGTGCTACTGCAAAAAGACTGTTTTTGTGTAAACCAAGAGGCCTTTTTCTGGTCCAAGACAATGAATGGCATAATCAGCCCTTTAGGTTTCCAATGTGCGCCGCCTGTACCCAAACATCTGCTGACAACAACAGGTTTCAATGCAACCTGGGCCTTTTCAGAGAGGGCTGGCAGACTGACCGGGGCTTCACCATTCCACACTGAGCCAATCCGTGCCAGGGGTGTGGGATTAAATTATCTGCATGTCATCCACGTACGTCAAGCTCTGACATGACGCAGTTGAACGCACCAACATTAAACGGCAATTTGCAGTAAGGCTTAGTTTTCCTGGTGTATTTGGAGCTGCGCGCTGCGCACACATTGCCGTGAAAGCAAAATTATACGATGAAATGGTTTAGATTGACAGAGATTGCTTTCATTCCATCAGTGTAGATATTCTGTGTGGAAATGCAACTATCCAATGTTTGGGCGAGATCGTCTGGCTCGATTCATTTCTCCGTCTGAGAACGAGAAGATGTATTGGGAGCAGACTAATAGCTGGCAGAGTGTGGGACGTGTGGCTTCTTGGTGTGTAATTAAACATAACTGTTCTAATACTGGCAGACTGAAAGAAGACCTCTCAACTTTTATCAAAAGTTAAGAGTGAGATTAGGCTCATTTTCGGGGGGGGGGGGGTTAGGGTGCGGAGATCGGGGCGTCGCTGGGGGCGGAGTTGACTAGACCCTAGAAGAGCCGGTCCAGTCAACTCAGTCTCATTTTTATCCGACCAGACGTGGAAGTAGACATGTATTACTTTTGTCAAAAAAGTGAAAGAGAAGTGTTAACACGTTATTGTTCAGTTAGTGGGTTAAAACAGAAATTGTTTAAATAATACTGAATAAAATAAAGTAGTTTTAAGTTATTGGCCGTATTATTACACTGTTACACATTAATCTATGGCTTTGTTTTCAGTATAGATCTACAACCTCAATGGTGAATCCGTTTCATCAGGCCTATATGGTCCGGCATCTTTCCCTCAGCTGCAACACTTGAAGCACACAGGGGTTCACGCTGCGTCTTTACGCATGATCCAGCTGCTGATGTTTTCCCTCTTTTCAGCTCCATGCACTTCTAGCCTGTTACATTTTATAATGTTACCAGGGCAGTCAAAAGTAGCCGGTCAACGGCGGCAAATCGCCGTCTATAGCAGCTCCTGCCCCCGCCTACTTTTCCCCGATTATACATCCCAAAAATCACCTAGCATTTGTCTCCACTGAGAGCAACATCAACGAGAGATTGGGTTCCTTGTTCCAACCGAGATGCTACTTTTCCGATCAAAACACAGACCGGGGTTATGCCGAAAAGTGCAATAAAACCGTGAGAGCCGACGTGAGTTTTGAAACTGCAAAGCTTTTTAAGCGAAGATCAAACGTGCACAGCACCGCGTTCATAGACCAGTGTGATGCATTCACGAGCGTCAGAAAGCTATGGTGCATTCAGGAGCATGGGACATTTCAAACTTACAAGAAAAGAGGCACAAAACGGAATAGAACTTAACTCATACAATAATGTATTTATCCAGAAACAGCGTGGGCTTTCTTACAATACTGAATGCTCTATAATTGTATTTCTGATATTTTTTGATTATGCACATCTGTTAGCTTTTTATTCTGAAAAATCTATAATATTACATATAATAAAATATAATATTACAGCAGCAAATTATCAAAGTTTTTCAGGGGATGCATTTTGTGTTCGTCTCTAGAATCCTCGCCGATGATATGATATCATGTGTGTGTGATGAGTGCAAGTGAAATTAAACTGAGATAAGAAATATCGAAAGAGCAATATGACTGAAATAAATTCAACATGTGAATTCAATTTCAAATTCCAACCCTGTATTTTTATCATACAAATTTGACTTTGTTCGTGAAGAAATGTTACGATCGTTTTTAGAACAGAACTGTGAATAATAATAATAAGATGAATAGACCTCACCTAATCTGATCGGTTTAATGTGGTGCAAATTAAACAACTTTTAAGCAAATGGAGATTACCTTACCTTGTTAAAACATGATAATAACATCATGTGAAAAAATGTTTTAAGAATAATGATAAAAAGAAATGTTTTTGAAGAATTGATCATTCACATTTTTTGCCTTTTATTGAATTTGAAACATGCACTCTGACCCATTGTTTAAATAATCACCGGTCTTGAAAGCTTCCAAAATATATCAGGGAGAGTCTATTTTTCAAAATTCTCCCCTCCGGGGCTCGGTCACCGGCATAAGCGCACCCTCCTACTTGATAGTGTGCGGCCTGCTACTTTAAAAAAGTTTGACTGCCCTGTGTTACTCATCAGTAGTTCATTTGAGTTATTTCTGGTTTTGCTGCAGATTAAACTACAGTTTCAGATGTTTTAGAACCAGTGTGGACGCTCAGATATGATATTTTTGAGATTTGAGCCACTTCCATATGTGGTCCAGATACTGATTTGTATCTAACTTTTTAGAATGTGACTTCATTAGAAACCGCCAAGGCACACTTAATGCGTCTTTGATGTTACTTTCAACCGACACGTGTCACAGGTAGAGGTGATAGTCGTTAGCGTTAGCGAGAATAGTGGCAGCTGCTACAGCGTTGCTCAGTGGAGTGACAGAGAGATTTCAGACCTCAGGAAAACTCCTACTCAGTACAGCTCATATAGGAACCGTTTAGATGACGGACGCAGCGCACGGCCGTGCAGGATTTAGCCTATTTCTTCCATGTTAGCTGGACCAAAGTGGGCTGCCTGAAGTCAATAATATTACCCCGTTTACACTACCTCTTTTTAACCGTGCCGAGACCAGTCCAAGCTCGGTAACCGAGAAAACTATCGAGTGTAAATGGAACGCAAACTGAACTGAACCGAGCCAGACACAACTGGACCACTCTAAATGCAGCCCAGTTCCATGGGTGGGCTCGGCCCGGTTTTTCAGTAGCCCGGTTCTCAGATAAAGAGCGCATGAGCAGACCGCGTCATCTCCTTACAGCCAGCTGACATTTCAGACATTCATAAAAATACTAGCTTCCCTACTAGGACACATGATTTCCAGTGAAGATTCTGCTTAGCAGGGTAATGAACCTCAGCGTCTGTCGTCGTTTCCTGTGTCTGTAAATCCTTATTAAACGTTCGTTTGTCTCATCCACTTCTTAAAAGCCGAGTCTGTCAAGTAAATTCACCAAAAGTTACCATTTTCGTCTGACTCTTCGCAAACAATGAAATCTAACCAAACATAACTTCCTGAATGTTATGGGCGCTGCCATTTTTATTTGCTTGATTTCCTCCTTCAATCCTAGAGGGCAGTAGTACTGCAGATCGTCACTAGGAGGCGAGGAAACCAAGGAACCGTGCTAGCGTGATGTGTAAACGGCCGTCAGAACCAAGCTCGGCTTGGTTTACTGATCCAGGATCGGTTTAACAAGGGTAGTGTAAATGGGGCTTATTGCTCTTTTGCACAAGTGGGTCAGTTTGGAGCCGTTCACACTGGAGTCAGAATTTTAAAAGTAATGAGAACGGCCCGGAAGGGAAAAAAAAAATCTGATTTCAGAAAAAAAAAGAATAGAGCATTAAGACCTGCAGTCGGGAACACAGCCTCAGTTCTTCTGTGTAAGCAGTAAGTATGTTAATAAACACACGTGTAAAGGTTGAAACACTTCAACCTCACTTTTTTTAACCAATCTCTTTTAATGTTGTTTTCTGAGAGGCAATCACCAGCATTTCAACTTAAAAAGCTAAATGTGTGTTTGGCGGCCTCAAATGTGCTGTTAAAGGAAGTCATGTAATACGCAGAGCTGCAATGAGCTTCTTCCACAGAGTAAATAGGCTCAGCTCAGATATATTATGAGAAACCCTGTCATCCGGGAGAGCTTATAGTAGAGCTGGTGGTCCTTTGCATCCACAAAGAGTCAGTTAAGGTGGTTTGGGCACTGGCGTGCTTCTCGGATGCCCCCTTTTGAAGGTTTTCTGGGCATGCCTAATTTTAAGAATACCTATGTGTAGGCCAAAAGCTCTCTAGGGGGACTGTAAACATCCCTTTTGTCATGCACACCTTAGAATCTCCCAGAATGACCTGGAGAGTGGCACCGAGGAAACCTCCACAACCTGATATTACATCAGTAAAAGGCTTTGGCTGGCTCTGTCTCTCCCTGATGACACCCCATCACCACCAGGACACACGGGCCTGCACTGACTGCAGCTTTTTAAGCATTGCTATATCCAGCAGCAGAGAAAATAACCGGAACCCAACTACCCGGCACAACACTGTGCTGAACCTTTTCACAATTTGCCTTGTATCAAGATATGGAAATCTTATGTATCTTGCACAAATACAATCAGAATTTCCCTTTTGAAGCAGAAACTACAACTATTTTCCATCGAACAATTGATGCGACGGCCATTGTGGGCCCTATGGAAAATCTACCACAACAAATGCATAAAAATTACATTCATTCTTTTTTTTTCCCCAGCCTCTTTCTTTCACTTTTTTCCCCCTGAAAAAAGCAAAGGCCCACATGTGACCAGACTCTAGGACGATAGAGAAAATATTTATAATGTGGCTATCATCATTCACTGGCACCACTGGAGGCTGCATGAGAGTAATGTTTTCATGGTTCCCACTAAAAACAGACAGCTCATTAGTTTTCAAATTACCACTCACTGCTAATGTGCAAGTAGATAACAAATCAGCAACGGAGATGCTGACTAAGGGGCTAGAAGTGATGTAAATGCACAAGTTACAGCTGGGATGTTCAGTTGTTTCAGAAATTGCGACTAAATGGTGTGTTCTACATAGAAGAATGGTATGTTTGCTTTGCTTTACATTTTGTGCTGCTATGGGTAACATTCCTCTTAATAAGGAGGCAGGTTCAAGTCCAGTAAGATTTTGTAGGGTCCAACATTCCCCTTCAGGATATTTTTCCAGCAACCAGAGAAGTTTAACTGGCTTAAAAAGCTAATGTTTACTCCTTTTTGTCCCTACTGCATCTACAAGGGAGTGCCCAGGTAACTCCTCTGGTGGGGAGTTGATCCTGCTGTTGATGCTGCTGAAAGAGCTTGGAAGACTCCGCCCTGACTCTCCATGGATGTTTACCCTTCGTAGTCGTGCGTACCTATTGCCTATATTTATTGTGGCAAATTCCTACAATTCCCACACTTTCTGCCAGTGGAACGGATGGTAAATGTTGTGTCTCTGCTCTGTCTTCTCTAACCCCCAGTTGGTCGAGGCAGATGACCGTTCATACTGAGCCTGGTTCTGGTTCTGCTGGAGGCTTTGCCTTCCCGTTAAAAGGGAGTTTTTCTTACCACTGTCGCTTCATGCTTGCTCAGTATGAGGGATTGCTGCAAAGCCATGGACAATGCAAACGACTGTCCACTGTGGCTCTACGCTTCTTCAGGAGGAGAAAATGCTGCTTGGAGAGACTTGATGCAATCTACTGGGTTTCTTTAGATAGACATTTTTTTTTTTACCAATCTGTATAATCTGACCCAATCTGTATAATATGATTGAATTTGATTTTGGAAAGTGCCTTGAGATGACATGTTTCATGAATTGGTGCTATATAAATAAAATTGAATTGAAAATTTAATTTAATTTAATTCAAATGTGTGATTAGCTAGCTGAGCAACAAGAGCCGTTTCTTTTCCAGCAGGCTCCCACTTGTCAGTGAGAACAGAGAGGGACTGTGATACCACGCATCTTTGTGACAGCCTGCTTTGAGCAGTTCAGTGTATTGAACTCGGTGTCACATGTAAAACAGTGCGATGTAAAGACGTCTTGCCTCCGAGCAGTTTATAGTGTGAATGTTGGAAAAATTGAGCTCTGCATGAACCTGCATGCGCAGAGTCTGCCTCAATTATGCGTAGACAGAATCATTCTGTCCACCCAAGTATGTGGGGGGCCTTAAGAGTGGCCCACTGAAAGTCCAGATAGAAATCCATTGAGAATCTGTAGCAAAACTGTAAAATCAGTGGTAGGTTCTTATTTTCCACGATGATCCGGAAGCTACAAACACGTGGCAGATTATAGTTTGGAAGGTTTATTGAAGGGTAGAGAGGAAGGGTGGATGTGGTGAATGTGGGAAGGCTCTGGTCACGGAAGGTGGGAGTGAGAGAGGAGATGTGAGCAGTGGCAGTTTCTGATATGGGCGGCTTCTTGTTTGGTTTAGTTTTAGTTTATTTATTTATTTCGTTCAAAAATAACTTGCATATACACACAACACTAGCAAATTGATGCATCTTGAACGAAAAGGAGCAAAGAGCCAACTTATATCTGTCCCTTAACTTATTTTACAATAATTGTGCATCAGTTCTGTTACTTACTCTTTTTTTTACAGCATTGACATCCATCTTGTCTCAGTTAGCCATATTTGCTGTAATTACATTTTACAGTATTCAAAAAGATTATATAGCATCATTCAAACTCAACTCAAAGTGCTTTACACGGAAACAAAAAAAACATGTAAAACACAAAAACCTTTCAAAGAGCATTGTATTGAAAAGAAACAAATGCTAAAATGCAAAATTTCTCTTAATAATATAATATTACATTTTATTTCATACATAGTGTTCCCATGTTCATAAGTGCAAAAATACTGTTGAAATCTAAATAAGGGAGAACCTGAAGGCATTCATCTTTTATTCCAGCAATGTACATTCCAACACAGTCTGGATAAAAAGGAGCAGAGAGAGGAACTGTTCTTATGTCTTCTGCCCCTTTTTGCAAAACAATATTAAATAAAAATAGTTGTCATAATTCAACTCAAATACAGTAACTTCTTTTAACTGAATGGCTTATGATTTGATTATCAACTTGGTCACACACCACTGAATTATTCCATAATTTCATACTTACTCAATACACTTAATTTAATAAAAAAAATTAATACTTTAAGTGACCTTGTCTAGAGGACATTGTCTCGTACCTTTCTACTAATACTGCTCATTTTGAGGCCTCTACATTCCAACCAGCCGTTGTACAGTGGTACAGTTTTATTTGTCAGTTGAAAATGAATAATATAGTTAGTGGTCACTTATTTACTGACTGGTAAGACTTTACATCACAGTTGTGCAATTCATCTTTTCCCAGAATGTGAAATACTGTAAATTGTTCTAGTAATAAAGTTCAGACCTCCCTCCAGTTGTGCAGTGATATGTATGTCTTCATCAAAATGCCATTGTACACAAATGTTTCTGTATTGGTACAATTTAGAAATGGCTTATTTTTTTGTTTAATTATTGTCTGCCTTTTTTTTAATTTTTTGGTGTATTTGGATTTTATACTTTTAACTTACACAGTATTAATGTTTGTGTCTTGATGATAGTAATATTTCAGTGACTGAGTTTAGCTTTTCTGCACAGCGAAGTGAGTCTGGAACTGCTCCCATAGGGCCCTCTTTCCAGATACCGACCAATCGATGGGCTTTATATGTTGAGTGACATGCAGCGCCCAAGAATCCCTCAGCCAAAACAAACAAGATGGCCGCCGCCACAGAGCATTGGTTTGCTAGTGCGCTTTCTTCTGTTTTAAAAGAATCATTCACCGTAATCTCCCCTCGACTACGCGGCTCGCATGTTATCGCATTATATTGTGAAATGTAGGCAGTCTTTTTTTTCTCTGTCACGTCAGTTTCTCTAATTGGTTTACTTTGCACCTGTTAACCCCACCCCAGAAAAAGTCCTCTAAGGGAGCAGTTCCGGACTAACTTCAGCCATATCAAAGAGAGGCTTACCTAATTGGCGTATATAGAAAACACCTGTGGCTGGCGTCTGCCTGTCGCCCCCTGGAAGAGAAAGGTGAGGAACGGCAACAACACACCTGTGCTGCACAAAACCGCATTCCTGACACTCAGAGGCATAGCTCAAAACATGTTTAGCTATATTCTAAATCAAAGGTGGTTCTGCCACACATTGACTGGGTAAAAAATGTCTGTCACATGTCACCATGTTTTGTTTTTCAAAACATCCAAATATAGTTTATTCATAAAGCACATGTAAAAAAAAAAAAAAAAAAAAAAAGGTTTACCTGAAGAGCTACACAAAAACCAACTAGATAAAACCAAGATATATTGAACAGATATGAAAAAGAGAAAATAAACAGAGCATGTCAACATACTGGATCAACCACTATTAAAATAAGGTGTTTTTTAAAGACACTTAATAACAGGAAGCGATGTTTAACATTTAAAGATGAAGTTGTTACGAACAGGAAAAAAAAGCTCCTAATTTTTGGCACTACTAGAAGCAGCTGATTGGCTGATCTGGGTGTCCGGGTAGACAAACAGAGAGGTAACAGAGGGGCAAGACTATTTAGGCATTTACAAGCCCACATTTTGACATTAAAAACTAATCTGCAATGCCCAGGGAGCCAATGAAGGAAGGACAAGATGGATGAGATGTGCCCATGCCTGTGTGCACCAGTTAAAAGATGGACAGCAGCATCTTCAACAAGCTGGCGACGTGCAAGGGATGCTTGACTGACGCTGGCGCAAAACGCACTGCAATAGCAGAGATGTGTTGAGATAAAAAACATGTATCATTGCCTCCATGTCATGCCTCCACAGAACTGGCTTAAGCTTGCCGATTTTTTTTTTTTTTTTCCAAAACAGAGTCGAACTGCTTATTTAATGAGTGCATGCTCTGTTGTAATGCGGAAAAGGTTCAAGGGTGGGAACACTTAGACGAGGAGCTGTACATGTAAATGACTTTGAGGGAATTAAAGCAGAACCTGATGATTATAAGAGCCATTTCCGTTTGGTCAGAGTATCTGAGATGTAAATTGGATACATTGGGGGAGGGGGAAATCAGATTCATTGCCATTCAAAAAACGATTTCAATGAAAATCCCCTTTAACACTGAGGCGTATTGTGCCTACCTGTCAATTGCACCTTTAAAAAATCCTGCTGGACCGTCGTGCGGCTGTGGAGAGGCGGGAATGTTAAAAAGGTCACGTTGCTTGAAATTCAAAGCGGTTTTGGGAGGAATGAGAAAGAAAAAAAAAAAAATTATTGTCACTGTACTTTATCCTCGACTACGGGAAAAAAAAAGAAAGAGCAAAGGAAATGCCATCATCAACTATAATTTTGAAAGGTAGAAAAATCAATTTTTGACAGAAATATTATAACGTGAAATATATTCCCAATGACTGCTGTGAATGACAAAATGAGGGGGTGCCGTGTAAGTGGTTTGGTGACTGCAGTTGAGTGCTGGTTTAATACTAAGTGGTTCTTCAGACTGTAGACATGTCATCACAGAGAACAAACATCATTAAATTTATTATTCAGTGCAGTAGCTTTGCAGAGGTCCCTGATGGAACATTAATAACAGTCTGCTGGGAGACGCATCACTCTTCAGTGACTCTAAAGAGGCGGCTGAAAAGCCTTCTCGTTGACTTGGCCCCCCTCCCTCAAAGCACATTAATGATAATCGTTATTTCCCCTTTGTTCGTCATGATCCACATTCTTCCATTAACAACAGTGCACAGATATCCTTCTTTCAGCGAGTGAATATGTAAGTTTTGTGTAACTTGAAAGGGCCCCCCCCCCCCTCCCAGTATTACCCCAAGACTCACAGCAGGAGGCCGGCTTATTAAAGGAAGCCAGAACGCTCGGTTTAGATATCATCCCGCTCTCGTCTCTGTTGTCACCTCTTTACACAAAGTCTCAAAACCACTTTCACTTCAAATCCCCAGTCAATCATTAACTGAAAAATACCAGCAGGGAAATATAGTTTTACAACTACAAAAGAGTGAGATTATCTTTTTTTTTCCTACTTTTCTTGTGCATCTTTTTTGTCTTCTGGTGAAGGCAGAGTTTTGGTTTGACAGCAACAATCCCCCTGCAGGCACCAAGTGCCACTCAGCCTCGGTTTCAGGAGTTCCAGGGACTTACTTTCCCTGAACTTATCTGTTAATCTTCTTCTGCCTAAGACTTTATGAAACTTACCAAGGACCTTCTGGAACTGACTTCCAGGTACTTTCCTAGAACTTAAATTTACTTTACTGGTTGTTTTTCCTGGAACAAAGAACTTACCATTTAGTTTTCAAACATTTTAGAAATTAAAATTCCAGGATCAACCTGCTAAATTAGGGCATGGGGTCTAAAATTTCCGGCCCCTGGACTGACTTTGTGTCAGTCAAATACAGAGGTTGGTCCACCGCAACCTGCTTTTAATTAATTTATTAAAATTGGCTAAATGCAGCAAACGCTTTCAAAGAGAGACCGACCAAAGCCTGATCATATTGCTGAAAATGGATAAAACTATTTTTTTCAATCAAGCCAAAAATGAATTTGCAAATTGTATGCCTATCTTTTGAAACAGCAAATGTGCAAAACCCTTTAAAAGTGTTTGGTCTACAGCTATTTATGCATTCCTTTCCCACACAAAATCGGACTAATTTGGGTATTTAAAATTTTGCATGCTCATATTTTGCGGTGCAGTTAAAAACAATTCAGAATATGTTTTCTTTTGATAATTTGTATTATACTTTTTGGCATTTGACAATGTTGGACACCTCTGATATAGTGAAAGTAAACCCTATGTTTCTATGAAAGTATCTGGCACATTCAGAACTTACTACTTGCTACTTAAAACAGCAGGTTTAATGAGAGGTTGGTGAAAATACCTGGTAAGTGTCATGATTTAGAGGTACTGGAGTTTTTATTTTTATTTTTTGGACTGTTTTCCTTGCTGTTTAGCTTTAGTGCAGTCTAGCTTTCTTTAGTTCTCATTTCAATGTTCATTATTGTTTGGGGTTTTCCTTAGTAGGTTATTATTGAAACTTCCTGATTTATTTGTTATATTTTGTGAAGTTTTCCTTGTAGTTTTCCCCCGTATATCTGTCCACCTGTTGCCTTCTCATCACACCCATTCTTCCCACCTGTTTGCCTTGCTACTTAAGCTCCCATTTCTCTTTTTCACCTTGCTAGATTATACTTTTCTGTTCATGCTAAGCTTGTCCATGCTTGTTTGATGCTATGTTGTTTTGGTGCTGCGTTTTTGCTTTTTTATTTATTCCACTCTTTTCAATTCACCTTTCTTCCCAGTGATGAATTAAACCGATAGAAGGACATCACATCTGGTTCTCAGTTGATGAATAAAAGGCTTGTTTGGATACTTGTCACTAATATTTCTTCATTACAAAACCATGCTGAAGGGGGAGATACCAATAAATAGTAATGAATTGCTCATTAAAGATGTCTCACTGAAAGGGTTATTACAATAATCCACAAATTATGTAACAATAGAAATGATTAATTGAACTCATTTCCTTCATCATTCAGCCAAGCCTCCACCAAATAATTTATTTTTTCACAACAAATATTCTCCTTTCACAGTTTTGGTGCTAATGTTCTGTTCAAGGCTCTAGCATCACCACCATGAAATGAGTCACTTTTTAAAAGACTGGTATAATAAGGAAGGGAAGACAAATACCTGTCATTTAAAGACCAATTAACCATTTGTTCATCATCTATCTATCCATATAGTCATTAATCTGCCTATCTGTTTGTACTCCAGCCGTCCATCCATCCATTCCATTCCTCTCCTCAGGTTTCACATTTAAAGTCTTACTTTGATAGAAATATCTGCCATAAATTCAAAGCATTCCAAATTTAAAAAATTGACACTATAGGGAATTTGGACATAAGAAATGTACAGAGAGCCTGCTTAACACAAAAGCATAAACATAATAAAATATTATTCAAAGTAATTTTTTTACGAAAGTGCTGTGGATGATAACAGATGTGAGGATTCGATTCAACTCAATTTTATTTAATAGCGCCAGTTCATCAAACATGTCATCTCAAGGCACTTTCCAAAGTCAAATTCAATCAGATTGGTCAGAAAGTTTCCTCTCTAAGGAAACCCAGCAGGTTGCATCAGGTCTTGACAAGCAGCATTCACTCCTCCTGAAAGAGCGTAGAGCTACAGGGAGAGTCGTCTGCATAGTTGATGGCTTTACAGCAATCGCTCATACTGAGCATGCATGAAGCGACAGTGGAAAGAAAAACTCCCTTTTAACAGGGAGGAAAACCTCCAGCAGAACCAGAACCAGGCTCAGTGTGAACGCTCATCTGCCTCGACCCACTGGGGGTCAGGAAAGACAGAGCAGAGCCAGAAAAGCACAGAAGCTCACATTGATCCAGGAATCTGTTCTACATTAGATGGTAATAGCGGGTGATCTGTCTTCCCTGGATGATGTCATAGCTAACAGAACGTCAAACCAGGTGTACCTTCTATGAAGAAAAAATGACAGAGAACAAAAAGTTAAAAGCTTAAATGACAACAAGCAATGCAAATTGGAGAACAGTAGGAGAACTCAGCAGAGTGAGATAAATAGACCCTGATGTCCTCCAGCAGCCTTAACTGGGAGTTGGTTCCACAGGAGAGGAGCCTGATAGCTAAAGGATCTGCCTCCCATTCTACTTTTAGAGACTCTAGGAACCACCAGCAGACCTGCAGTCTGAGAGCGAAGTGCTCTGTTAGGAACATACGGGGTAATCAGAGCTCTGATATAAGATGGAGCTTGATTATTAAGGGCTTTATACATGAGAAGGAGAATTTTAAATTCCTTTCTTGATTTAACAGGAAGCCAATGAAGGGAAGCTAAAATTGGAGAAATATGATTATAATATAATATAATCTCACGTATAAACTCTTGTTGATTTTCATCAGAACTCTTGCTGCAGCATTTTGGATCAGCTGAAGACTTTGAACTACATTTTGTGGACTACCTGATAGTAAAGAATTACAATAGTCCAGCCTTGAAGTAACAAATGCATGGACTAGTTTTTCAGCATCACTCCTGGACAGAATGTTTCTAATTTTGGTGATATTCCGGAGGTGAAAAAAGAAAACTCTGGAAACCTGTTTAATATGGGATTTAAATGACATATCTTGGTCAAAGATAATACCAAGACGTTTTACTTTATTACCAGAGGCAAAGTTAATGCCATCCAGATTAAGTGACTGATTAAGAAGTTTCTTTTTTGAGGACTCTGGTCCAAAGATTATAAATGCAAGAAATTTAAAGTCATCCAGCTTTTAAAGTCATTAAGACATGACTGCAGTCGAAGTAATTGATTGGATTCATCAGGATTAATCCTTTTTCTATGAAACATTGTCGTATTAAGTTTCAGTTATACATATAATTTGTTGAGTGTTGCCTGATTAACCTTTTTAACATGGATGAATTACTCTGTTTTAAATGTCTACCAGTCTAACGCAACCTTGCAAAGATAGGCCATGCAGAGACCTTGAACACAGAGGCTGCCAATCACCCCTGCCTTTTGGTTGACCGTGAAAGCCATTCTGCGGCCTGATGAAGTGCCTGTCGATGCAAAGACGCATCTTTACCTCTTAATAAATCAGTCCCTCCTGCTCATGTGGAGTGAACTTGAGGCTTTTATCTCCAGGTGGACCTTCTTACGAAAAGCAATTTGTCATTGGCTCATGTGCATTCAGCCCATATCAAGTGTAGTGCTGAACAGATTGACATCTCCATCAGCCTATTCTCTAAGAGCCGGCGGAGTTTTGTTGTGGGCGTTTGTATTCAGGGGAAAGATAAGTTTTCCTGTTTCTCATGCAACAACAAGGCGGATGGCTGCACAGGCCAAGCTAATGGCACATTGTCGAGTCTTGGGTTGTGGGGCTTGAGATGCAGGGATTAAGGCAGGAAAGATTCATCACTGCTTTGCTCTTGAACTAATCCCAGCTAGTAATGAGTAACAAATCAAGTGACATCCTCCCACACTGTTTCTCTGGGGCAGCAGCCACCAGATATAAGTTCATCCGAGCGTGTGCTTACAACAAGTGCATGTTCAGATAAGGAGCCCTGAGAACGCAGCACTGGTCTGTCATTTCTTGATTTTAGTTTTAGGTTATTTCTTAATTTTAGTTTTTCTGTTAGGATGGAATTTTGATTTAAAATATGTTGCTACATTTCAAGAGGTTAAAAAGAGCAACATCCACCTAACGGTACATTTCAGGATAAATTGCAAATTTCCTATGCACTGACCTTAATTGCCTTGGCTGTCCTTATCTAAACAGCAGCTAATGGTCCCTTATCATTCTTTAAGTATGTTGTCGTGTTGATGTACGTTGGACATTCTCAGACTTATTGATACGTTTTATATGCAGAACCTTTAGTGATTAATAGAAGTGTAACAGAAACTCATTGTAAGAAATCTTACAATATTAAAAGATAACAATATTTATTGCAGAGGTGAATGCTTTCTCCAGCTAGGCCTAGCACGGCTTTGCCAGATGAAGGTGGGACAGAAGATGCTCCAACTACTCATCATTTGTTTGTCAGCTGTTGGGTTTCCAGTAGAAATGATAAATGGTGACAGAGCATTTGCATGGGAATAGGTATTTTTTTTTGCATTTTCTGCTGTGGCAAATCATGGATCAATGAGACTTCTTCAGATGTTAGAACCAAGTTACGGCATCCCAACGTGTGTGCTGTTTTTCCAGCATAGTCATCCATGATCTATACAAGAAGTGAAAGGCTGAAGTTGCCCGAACGCTGACAGAGTTAGAAAGCATCACTTTAATGACCGTTGGCCAGACACCAGGGGGCACATCACAATCACAGCACATGCTACCAGTCAAAACTGAGATTTCCTGGAAGTATTAAGAAAATCTCACCCTATCTCATTCTTGCGAACTGAATATTGTGTCTCGCCTTGTCTTGCGAGAATGGTTGTTTCTCCTGTCTGTCTCTGTGTTGCCCCGCGATAGACCGGTGACCTGTCCAGGGCGTACCCCGCCTCTCGCCCATTGACAGCTGAAGATAGGCACCAGCAACCCCCTCGCGACCCCACGAGGGATAGACGTGTCAGAAAATGCATGGCTGGATGAACTGTAATGTGAACCGGAGCAAAGAGAAATTTTGCAAATAAAATATTCTGCTCTATTAGGAGGATGGTAAGGGACGTGAAAGCAATCCCAAAGCTCGGAGAGGTGCAGCAAGGACTGGGGTCAATCCATTTGCCAATCAGTCATTTAGGCAGCATGCCAGAAAAAAACCTTTGCTTTACTATCAAATTGAACTTTTCGTAAACATCAGTGTGACTTCAACTGGAACTGTATGCTTTGGTGAAAAAAGACATACGAAAAGCGTAAACAGACACACTGTGAATAACATACACCTAGTATATTTATTTCGAGACTTTGACTGCAAATAAGCGTGATGGGTGATGGGTAAAAACATTACCATAGAAATTATTTTAAGATATTGTCGCTGTGCCACGGAATGTGTTACACATTTACAAATTAACAAGCGTTACTCAGATTTCTGTGAAATCACTGCCAGCCATTGCAGTTTCACTATAATCAGTGGCTTCAATCGGGGGGCGATTTGTAATATCGCAATGGCAGCTACAGATCTCTATAAGCAATGAGGGGTTTTTTTTGGTCGCTGTTTTTACCCTTAAATGTTTCAGGTTCCTTTAAGAAAAATGAAACACGAGACTTATGTGTTTAATGTTGCCCTCAAACACCGACACACATGAGCCTTTTCTCACAGCGGCTTTCTGAGCCAGAGGGAGTAAAAACCCACAACAAATGTCAGCACAGACACGTTGCGGGCTGGAAAGTTGTTACAGGCACTTTATTATGTTCTGGGATAGCATCTCATTCTACATTAGAACCTGGGGTCAGAGCAGAGAATGAGCAAGGGCTCCGAACAAAACAAAACACACGGAGGGGGAAAAAAAAAATCCATTACAGAAAGGTGCATAAATCAATTCTGTGCAAGACAACAAGCCCATTGCGTAACAGCACACTGTGCAATGCCGATATGCACTGAAATGGATAGTGACTGTCATAAACAAAAAAAAAAAACCTCCAGAGGAAACATGACATCCATCACAGCTTGGTTGCACAGCAAGGGATGAGAAGCTCAGAACGTCTCCATGTTCCCTTCGCAAGACAAGCCAAACTAAATGGGGAAAAAATCCTTGCAAAAGTTAATGTTGGTGAAAAGGAGGTAAACTGGTGACCCATTAGACCTGTTAGGGTAGATAATTATGGCTGTTAGGGAATTGATTTATAAACCTGGTACCACGTTGTTCCTTTTCTTGCCACATTATGATGATGTATGTAAAAATATGCTCTTAAACCAGTTTGTTTAACGTCAAGTTCTGTCACATAAACAAAGTATGTGTGTTGTTTTTAAGATATGGCCTGGTGCTAGAATGCACTAATAATAATAATAATAATACATTTAATTTGTAATGCACTTTATATTCATGCAGTTTCCAAAGTGCTACTTGTTAAAACACGTAAGTGCTAAAAATAAAAACACATGGAGAGGATAAAAAGTAAAAAGATAAAACAAACAAAGATAATAGGGAATAGGGGCAAGAGTTCAATCAAAAGCTCACAGACTGGAAGCACCTGAGCAGAAAGCCCGATCTCCTGCGTTGTAGGGATCTTTGTCTTGGTTGGTTTCAGGAGAGAAGTTGAGGCAGAGCAGAGGGTACGTGTTGAGGTCTGTGGGGTGAGAAGGCCCTTGTGGAGGGGGGGGGGGGGTCACAATGGATGCACTGGTGGGTAAGGAGATAGGAAGCCAATTAATTTGACTGCGGTCATGTCTTGATAACATCAAAACCTGGATGACTTTAATTTTCCTGCTTTTAAATTCTGACAAGACAGAAGTTATAATCTTTGGACCAGAGTCCTCAAAAAAGAAACTTCTTAATCACTTAATCTGGATGGCATTAACTTGGCCTCTGGTAATAAAGTAAAATATCTTGGTGTTATCTTTGACCAAG
Source organism: Fundulus heteroclitus (assembly GCF_011125445.2). NCBI lineage: Eukaryota > Metazoa > Chordata > Actinopteri > Cyprinodontiformes > Fundulidae > Fundulus > Fundulus heteroclitus. The sequence goes on from NC_046381.1 coordinate 3,314,579, forward strand.
ACACGTAATTTAAATCCCATATTAAACAGGTTTCCAGAGTTTCCTTTTTTCACCTCCGGAATATCACCAAAATTAAAAACATTCTGTCCAGAAGTGATGCTGAAAAACTAGTCCATGCATTTGTTACTTCAAGGCTGGACTATTGTAATTCTTTACTATCAGTAAGTCCACAAAATGCAGTTCAAAGTCTTCAGCTGATCCAAAATGCTGCAGCAAGAGTTCTGATGAAAATCAACAAGAGTTTATACGTGAGATTATATTATATTATAATCATATTTCTCCAATCTTAGCTTCCCTTCATTGGCTTCCTGTTAAATCAAGAATAGAATTTAAAATTCTCCTTCTAACGTATAAAGTCCTTAATAATCAAGCTCCATCATATATCAGAGCTCTGATTACCCCGTATGTTCCTAACAGAGCACTTCGCTCTCAGACTGCAGGTCTGCTGGTGGTTCCTAGAGTCTCTAAAAGTAGAATGGGAGGCAGATCCTTTAGCTATCAGGCTCCTCTCCTGTGGAACCAACTTCCAGTTAAGGCTGCTGGAGGACATCAGGGTCTATTTATCTCACTCTGCTGAGTTCTCCTACTGTTCTCCAATTTGCATTGCTTGTTGTCATTTAAGCTTTTAACTTTTTGTTCTCTGTCATTTATTCTTCGTAGTAGGTACACCTGGTCTGGCGTTCTGCTAGCTGTGACATTATTTCTTTTTCCATTAATTAAAACGTAGTGAAATTAACACAATAAAAGCAATAAATGATGCAATAAAGGATTAATTTATTAATATATTAAGTCTTAAGGTCCAAATAAGTATGGAGGGTGCTGCAGATGTGATTACCGCTGGCACAGACTTTATATAATACACTCCCATTGCCCCTTACCCTGTACCTTTTAACAAAACTATTTTCTGTCAGAGTATTCTAACATAATGAGGAGTCTACTTCCTTAAAAGCTGCAAACCACCATCATCCTTCGCCATCAAACAACCACAAACCTGAAATTAGACTGTCTGTAAAACCTGCTTGGATGAGCACACCGCTGCTCCTCATTTAAACTCTAAATGTCATGTGTGCTGCAGGATAGTCCACACATTGCTCCGTCACTTAGCAGCGATTTATCCGCGAACAACAACGTCCACAGCCCCTCTTTCCCTTTTGCCCCATTTTCCTCTGTTGTCTCTCCTCTCTCCCTCGCCGTTTCTCTCTCTCACCACTTTCTGTCCTCTCTCATCTTTTTCATGCTCTATCCCTCACCTTTCTCCCTGCATCCGTGCCTCTGCCCACCCCACACGGAGCTGACCGTCTGCGTCTCGTCTCATTTGCTCCCCCCTCAGGCCCTGTAGGACACAGCATCCACACACCAGAGGAGAAGGGAGAGGCGCGAGGGGCTGATGAGTCTCAGCTATGTGTGAGCACACCTCTTTTGGTTCTTCCTTGTCAGCCAGCATTGTGCTTCATGAATCACTGTATCATTACACAGTGTGAGAATCTATGGGAATTCCTCTGAGTATTTTCTCTGTAAGCACTGAAGCATGTGTTTTTATCTCTTTGAGTCTGACTTTGTTATTAATCTGTAGGATTTACTGTGTAATGTTCCAGCACCGTGTGTACGGTTCCATCCACGCAGGATGAAACCATCCATGGATGAACGAGCTAACAGACAAACCTTGCACTGATGGAATCAGAAAAGAAATCACATTGAAGACACTGGACTTAATGTGTTGCTCACACATAAATGTCATCTTTTCTTTACAAATTACACACACACAGGTCATTGCAAAAGTGTTTGCTCCTTTTGAGCCTTTTCATATTTGCCATGATACAGTAAATAACTGACTTTGAAGGAAGTAGTTTAACACAATACTACAAGGTTCTATTGGTATCTTTACCAATGAAAATATGAAAGTGCTGCCACTTCAACATTGTGCACACTTGTATGGTGTTTGGTTGTAACTTAAAAACCTGAGAAAGATCAAGCGGTATGAACCCTTTTGCAAAGCACACTATGCCAACAATATGCACACACTAGTTGATTTAGATTTGGGTTAACATTGGTTTCTTTCTCCTAAATTATCTTCTTACATCTTTAGAGCACGGAAGCAGAAATAATGCTCACCATCCTAACCTTTCTGTTGTCAGTCTTGTCTTGTTTAGTTTTAAAGGTAAAGTTGTCGATTTTCCCGGAAGTTTCCCCAAGTCCCTTTTTGAATAACTGCGAATGCGCAAGACCGTCTTAGCTTGCTCTTCCGCTCCTCAGGGGGTTCATGTGAAAAGAATCTCCCAAATCCACTCTGCTCTTTATTTCTACTGAGGTCTCATAAACATGAACGTGGTTTGCTTCTCGCGACTCTCAGCCATGTTCAAAGTCTATGGTCAGAGCAGCAGAATTACAATGAATGGCTAACTGCTAAGCTTACCGCTAACCTAGCCGCTAAGCTAACCCGATACATAAACACTGGAATGCGCAGCCAGCAAGCGGAAACTCTGAAGGAAAGAGCACGGACACTGGCATTATGTGAGTGTGTCAGAATGTTTGGCATGTGGGACAACCAGTAGATAAGGGGATTCCACCAGAACTTGAGGGACAGAGGGGGGAGAGTACTAAGGGTGAGATAGTAGGAACAAAACTCTGACAAATCCCTGACCTTTGGACAGAACGGCAGATAAGTTTTTACAGGCCTGCAGATCCCACAGAGAAAGAATGATTTTTTTTTTAACCTCCTTTTTGGGAATACATAATGTTATGACTACTTTCAGGATGGAAGGACGGTTTTACACAGTATAACAAAAAGTTTTTCTGACCAGAATTACCAACTATGGCTTTAAAGTCAACCGAAAATCAAACAAACGGCCAATGTGCTGATGAAGGTTCACAGTTTGAACAGCTTTAAGTGTTGAAATGTGTTTCTTATCCAAAAGGCTTCTTTTATTCTTGATTAGTCATCTGAAAAAAAATTAGATACTCCTTTAAACACACAGTTGTTTAATAGGAAAGGTTTAAATATTGATTTCTAAACGTGTTATTTAATTTCTTTCTGGGAAAGAAAGACAAGCACCAAATATTGACCTTGAGGTTACTAATTAAACATGTTAACACACAAAGCATGTGTATTCTGGCTGAGGAAACATGGGGACAGCCAACCCCTTTGCAGCTTGTCTTAACCTCATTTGCCTGAAAGACCTTGAATGAGACGCTTCCTGTAGCCGTCGACCAGTCGTTCAAGTCCCCTCAGAGCATCTCAATGAGATCTGGGTCTTAACTCATTTGACATTTTCAGGGACTGGGACCCATTTGTCGTGGACTCACTGGTATGTTTTGGGTCATTATGATGTTGCAGAGTCCAGCTTCACTGTTGCTTTATTTTTATTTATTTATTATAGACAGTCTCACATTTCCTCAATCCCCATCGGATACACATCAGAATGCATATTTGGCTCTGTGATGGTGAGCCGGCCAGGACCTGCTGAAGCAAAGGATCCCCAAAACATGACACTTCCGTCTCCATGCGGCACATTTGGTTCATGTAGTCTTCCTGGGAATGTTGATTTTAGTTTATGGCCAGCGATTCCTTTCTTCTGGTGTCACAGTAATTCAGTTTTGGACTAAATCTTTGATTATCACCATGTTTTTCTTACATTAGAGCATGCAAGTTCATATCAGAGTCCCAGGGTTCTGATATCTGTCCCTTTGCAAGTGACATGAGCTATGTTACTCGGACCAGTCTCTCTTTCATGAATCTAAATTAATGAAATAATTTTTGGGCAGTGATCTTGAGGCTTCATTTACAGAAATGTGCAATTTGATATTCCTGAGAATAACAGTGTGTAAATAGGCAATAACAGTAGTGGGATTCTAACTTGATGGACCACAAACTTCTCAGCGGGGGACAATAGCCCTCACATCTTTTGTAAAGAAGCTGTCTCTGAGTTCATTAGTTCTGGATTTGATGCTTCTGAAACGTTTACCTGGTGGGAGAGGGGCAAACAGTGCATTGCCTGGGTGGGTGGGATCAGTGATGATGGCTTAGGCCCTTCTCTGGTACTCGTGCTGCATAAACTGAGTCCAAATCCTGCAGACGGTATCCCACAATCCCCTGCGCTGTTCTCAGCACCCGACCTAAGTCCTTCCTCCGCTGTATTGTGCAGCTCCCATACTAAAATAACATTAATACAAATGTCCTGATCTTTTGTCTGGGTTTTCTGTAGCAAACCTCAGTATCTCTGTTTTTCTTACACCACGCAATGTGAAATTTAACCTTGTTCAGTCTCCTTCTGGTACTACAGACATAAACTTTCCTATTAACCATACTACAAGCCTGCTGCTGGTCCCATGATGACATTTTAGGGTTTTTGGAGACTTCCTTCAGCACCTGGCGGGCAGCTTTTAGGCTGGATTTGGTTGGAGGGTCAGGCCTGGTCATGTTGGCAGCTGTTTTAAATGTCCTCCACTTTGGGACTGTTGTCTGTTCAGTGGAAGGGCAAATTTCCATTTTGTTCCTTATTTAATCCCTTACAGAATTCATGAGCGGCTTTATTCTTCATTCTGAAGGCCTCAGATAGCTATGTGGATCTCACTAAGGTGAGACAACCAGGAGTGAAACAAACCAAACGTCTGAGAGATTCAAAAGGGGCAAACTTTCTATGAAATGCTGAGAAAAGATGGTTTTATCATGTGCACTGGATGTTACATACCTGTGTGTGATTTAGCCCATTTGAGGTGGGAAAAATGTTGCAATGATGTAATCTGCATAAACAATAATGTTGCCTCAGAAATCCAGAATAGGAGCTGGGAATTGGCTAAACCCAGTTAATACAGTCGGAGAAGTCAGGATCCCAGGATAAGAACACAAAAAAAAAAATGATTAGGATTCCATCATGGCGACGGCCAGGGAAGCTGTTGTTTTTGTTCATAGTACCTCCTTTAAAGCTGTACTTTCCACGTGCAAACACCACTTTCATTTTGTTGGGTGCAGAGTTGCAGCTGTTACATGTTACCTTCATTTTAGACACACTCTTACATCTGTGTCTTGTAAAATAAACATGTTTCATCGCAGCTTACTGTTGTTGATGCGAGGAGCTGCCATGTTGGATCCGACAATCGGCCTTAAAAAGTGTCTCTGACTTCCCGAGGGGAAAGTCCGGCTATAGCGGCCCGTTACAGTTGGGATTTCCGAGGCAGGGGTAGGGTTAGGGTTCCACTGCAAGTGGAATGCAATAAAAATGTGTGGTAACTCTAGTTTACTCTTCACCACTAAGTGTATTTTATTTACTACATTTATAAAAAAAAGTTAAGAAATATCTTATTTTAGCTTTAATTGTGACATTAAGACATTTTGTTTTGCCAGTGCTGAGTGTTTTTGACATGGCTGTAGGTAAAATTGATACCACTGATGTTAGTTTTCTCATTTGTTTGATCAAGTTTTAGTAGGTATTGATTTCAAGCCACCATTAACACCCTTCCCACACATTTAGCCTAATTTACACCAAACCCTGTGTGATGACCTAATTTTGGTCAGGACAATGACCTGATTCAGATTCGAGCCTGTTGGTTTGTAGGACGTCAGTTCTACCGCCTTTGGTCATATCATTTATTTCCTGCCACCTGCACTGATCTGGGGCTGAACCTTTCAGGGTTTGAGTACTTTACAGTGCACAAAAGGAGCTATGCATTCTCACTTTAAGGTGTCATATACTTCACTTGGAGTCTTGGAAAGACATACAAAATGTATTTTCCTTTTTCTGCTGTCACTTCCTTTGACCGCAACATAATAGGTTACACCCACATCCGTTTGAGAAATGCTTTAAAAACGTCAGTTTTCTCTCCCTGATACTCCAGGGTAACGACCAGTTCCATCCTTGATGTGAATCATTCTTTCTTGTGAGCCAAAGAGGTTGACTGAGTCTTCTACTCTATCCTCAACTCAAATACACAGAACTCCTCTTCAGTGTATAGAAAGCCATGTCTGAAATTTCACGCAGCAAATCAGTATTCAGCGATACGTCTCAGAGCCTCCAGCAAAATTACACAACTTTTACAAGCAATGGAGCAACCCAACAGACAAAACACAAACTGATAACCCTGAAAAAAGATGGGAGCTGGCAGGTTGGTCCTGCCAAAAATCGAGGCTCTCTTCAAAGCCTCGAGAGGACCATCTGACAGCATCACTGAGGAATCACATTCTGACTGGCGTTTCGAAGTCTATACTTTATTTTCTGCGCCCCAACAGATTGTACAAGGCAGGCGAATGATTCATCCCCAGAACTGATTCATTCAAGGATAAAAAGGAGTGACTGGACAGAAAATGCATCAGATTTTAAAACATTACAAGCAGTCTGCGCAAAAATGTTTTGTACTTGTTTCAAAGGTATAGTAAAAAACAAATGCTTGTGCTTTCTTAACGGGTGTTGCGTCCTGTTAGTTGGGTTGGGTGCAGTTTTGTACTGTCTCTTCCTTTGCACACCCACCAATCCCTGCAGGCCTTGTCGGGTTTCCTACCACCAACAGCTGACAGGTGCAGAGATTCCTCAGTGCCCCAAAGCTTTGTTGCACAATGAGACACAGATCTCCGTTACTGATTTATTGACCTCTGCGTGTGAAGTGGTATTTTTGGACACGTTCCAAATTCATAACGTTGTTTTCTGAATTTCACTTTCCCCTTTTTCCTCTCTGTCCTCTCTTTTAAAATTACAGCACCAGAGGGGTATGTTTTAGACATCATCCATGTGATGCAAACAGCTCTAGTCTTTGAGAATCTAGTGCTATTTTTTTTTCTTTTGTTCATTTTTCATCAAAGTTCCCTCAGAATTAATGCTCCCGTACTTAAATGTGAACAAGCTACGTCACATCAGGCACACACTGTTTGCTTTGGAGAACTATTTTAGAAATGGGTCAGTGTTTGTTTCCAGTTTGGAGAGTTAGAGGGACGTGTGAACTCTGCCTTGGACAAACATACCGAATACAAATAGCTTTGCGAATCTGCCTCTGATTGTTGCTTTTATTCCATCTGCGAGCTTGTTTTACCCTGATTTAACTGTTTCGGTAATGAGGTGCTGGGGTTCAAACCTCCTCCTAAGTGGTTTTGCCAGGAGACAATAAATGCTTTGTTAGCAAATCATTTTATGTCATGCATGCTTTTTTATGTTGCTAGACCAACAAGGGCTATCTACAATGCCTTGCAAAAGAATTTCAATCCCTTGCGGATATTTTCACATTTTGACATTTCTTTTTAGCTAACGTTAATACCCTAAAATAAAATCCTTTGCTAAGCCTAAGCAGATAAAGTTGACCTGTGTCTTGGTGCAAATACAGCTGTTCAGTGACAGTATTCCAGGCAAGTAGAAGCCTATGAGAGACCCATGGGAACTTGTTGGGATCTGCAGAGATTCAGGCGTGGTGCGCTGCCGAGATGAGATCAATGTGAAACATTTTTTGGCCTATATACAAAATGTTCAGTGTTGTCAAAAAACTACTACGACACATCATCCTGAAAACCTGAATACCATCATGGTGGTAGCAGCATTATGATGTGGGACGCTTTTCTTCAGCAGGGGCTTGAAAGCTGGTCATTGATGGAACAAAAATCAAGGCAAAGCTGGAAAAGAACCTGTTAAGAGTCTGAAAAAGTCGTGAGACCGGGGCAGAGGTCCACCAGAAGAATAACGACCCAACACATACAGCGGTAGCTACAGTGGAGTAGTTAAATCATAGCATAACCATTTGTTAGACTTGCTTGGTTAAAGTTCAGACCTAATTCTACTTGAGTCTGGAAAATCGCTATAAAAAGTCTTTTGTAGTACGACATCTGCCCGTTCCTAACAAAATCAATCAAACTCGTTCAGATTTTATGCAAACTTTCAAAGCAGCGAAAGGCATTTCTGCAAAGTTTTGACTTGACCTTCCACTTCACAAACATACGCCTGTTTGAAGTTGGTCGACCACATTACACTTATTACTGCTTGTGGTTGTGCCGTAATATAAAGTGAATATTTCTAAGTGGTGTGAACACTTTTTGAAAGGCACTGTGAATGACGCATGGAATTCTTAACATGGCTTAAGTAAATGATCTGAACTGACCAACTTCCCGCTGCGGAACGCTTGCCGACAGCTCCTCATTGTAAAACACTGCATTTCCTTGAGAAAGGTGACTGATCCCTTTTTCCACACCATCATATTGATTTTTCTGTCCTGTAGCACAATCAATGAGCCACTACAATGCCCCACAGTCTGCAGTTTTATGCCATATAGCAATAAACTCATAATATGCTATCGCCTGAGGCAATTTTCATTAATGACGCCTGAAAGACAAAGAAATCTTATCCAACATAAAGGACTCCTGGAGCATGACTGTTGTCCTTGAATGCTGACGGTGATTTTCCAGAATGTGCAAACCGGAGAGGGTGAAATCAGCAAGTTGATCACTCCTCAGAGGACCTCCTCGGGGCGCAATATGTCTTGTGCCTGTCAGCAGGTGACCTTTATGTATCCCTCCTTGATTTCGGAGTTTGTAGAGCGGCGCTGTGTGTCACACCACGTTGGAAAAGGGCAATATTCTCCATGCTAAGGAGACACCGGCGACATTGTGAATCATGGGGGAATCAGTGACTTATTTTTATGGCGTTTAAAATACTAGAGGGCAGGGTTTTTTCAAGTGAACAATGTCCTTGCAAATTCATGAATTTCCGTCACTGGATATTTTCCCTTTTCATGCCCGGCTCCGGCGGCTCCGTTTGAAGAACGGCAATGGCCAAAGCTTTGCAAAGAGGCGTGTTAACCCCTGCCATTTTTGTGTCGGACTCCATAACAGTGTTGCTTTGAGTGGTTTATTAATGCCCATTAATCTCCCTCTGTGGCACATTCACAGCGGAGGTCAACTATTGCCATCTCAACCTTGATCGACCAATTCCATCCATCAAAATCTGATAGCGGTGGTTAAGTAGCGCTTCCCAGTCGATCTACATATCAATCTCAGCGCACACAAGGCTGAGGTGACCCCTGATAGCCGATGTCATTGATCAGCCTCAACAGGGCTTTAAAACAGAGTGGCATTCAGTTGATAAAATGAAGTGTGTGATATCACTTCTCTGGCAGACAAGTTGTCACAATTTGCAGCAGATCATGGAGTAAAACTATGCATTTTATTAGGTACATGTGTTCAACTGCTTGTTTTTTTTTTCTTCTTTTTTCAATTGCTTGTACCAAATGAACAAATTATGTGGCAGCAACTGAGTGGATTTAGGTAAAGACGACTTTCGGAAGTCCAAACTGCGCATCAGAATGGGAGAGAGACAGGATTTTTTTTACTCTGAGCATGGCCTCAGCAATGTTACTTGGACTAGTGGTGGCCTTCTCCCTTTCCCAACACATAGCCATTCTTCTGACAAACCAGTAACTTTTTCTAATGCCACATGTCAAAACCATAACACAAAACAATCCATGCAATCCCTATAGAGATTTATTCTGTTGTAGTGCCACACAAAGAAGACCTGGTGCAGATTTAAATGACGATTTCAATTATTTTTTTATTCACCACATTTCATGTTGAATTTCTGTATTCAGTTCTTGGTCTCATTATCGCCAGACCTGTCCAATCAAGAAATTGCTAACACAGAACCTGTCTGACAGCACGAAGTAGGCTGAAATTTCTCAAAAACCCATCATGTCCAAACCGAAAGAAAAAAAACTCATTTAGCTTCCACAAATACCTTTATGCGATTGTCCATCAAAATAGGGTCAGTTTGGCATGATAACATGAAAACATGGACCCATTCTGCCTTGTATTAATCTTTCAGGCCGGTGCCGGTGGTGTAATGTTGGAGGGGACATTTTGATAGCACACTTTGGGCCCCTTGGTGGCAATTTTTGATTGCTTAAACTCTAGTGTTCCCACATATTATTGCTGACCACATCCATGCCTGTATGACCACAGTGTTTCTCATCTTCTGATGGCTACTTCCAAGATAAAGCACTGTGTCACATAGCTCAGGTTTTCTCTTACAGGTTTCTTGAGCATAACAATGAGTTCAACATATTTCCAATGAGTCCTCCTCAGTCACCAGATCTCCAACAAAGCACTTTCAACATGGTGGCATGGCCATTGCCTTCACAAATGTGCAGCCAACAAATCTGCTGCAACTCCACGGTGGAGGGACCAAACTCTCAGAGGAAGATTTCAAACACCTTGTTGAATCTATGCTGCAAAGCATTAAGGAAGTTCTGAAGGCACATGTCTACTTAGTATTAGCAAGGTGTGCCTGATGAAGTAGCCGCTGATGTTATTTCCACACACTGGAGTGGAAAATGCTACAAAAATATGAAAACAACAGGATGAAACAATGACCCATCCTCCGATTTGTCAAGACCTGGAGATGTTTCGCTTGCTTTTCCAGCAGGCTTTTTACTATGAAATCGATAGTTTCATGGCCATTGGACTGTAACTTTTCTTCTGTCTTTTTTTTTCTTGGTGGGATTGAGCACACTATTGAATGAAATGGAGCACTCTCCTGTGACTTTGCCTGACATTCACATTCCAGTTTCTTTTTCTTTTTCTCTCCCAGGAAGCTGTTTCTTCTCTTCCCAACGAGCTCCATTACATCATTGGTTTAACCGAGACCGGCTCACATCCACTGAAGCACAGGCACGTCACACATTTTTAGACCTTTGCCCGGCGGATGAAAAAGATAGAGATGATCTGCTGCAGAGTTTACTCTCATCCGGTAGTCCTTCAATCTGTCCCTGTCCTGTCCTCGGGGCCTACACAGCACCGCACAATACGGTGACACCGTGCGGGAGCATGTGGTGCTAAAATCTGCATAAACAAATAACAAACACTGACATGAGTATGCATGCCTTGAAGACCTTAATTTATGTGTCAGAAGATAAGAAACGCCAGGCAGGAAGAAGATATCAGCTGGGGCCCTGCAGCTATTACCTGAGCGTAGCTTAAAAAAAAGAAAGGTATACTTGCACGGACAGTTATCTTTAAAAGGTCCTCTGGCTTTATGGAGCTGTAAACCCTGCACTTCATTGAGCGAGTACAGTATGGGAGTCTAGATAAGGGACCAGAGGCCTGACTGGAGTTTAAGTGTCCTGCTGTTTATTCAAAGCACGAGAGCACAGAGCCAACAGGAAGGTTGACACTATAACCTATTGAGCTGCAGACAAAGGTGTTCAGGAGCCGCTTTTAGTTTGATCAAATTGTGTTTCCTTTAATCACCCTCAATCACTGTTATTAGATTGTATGTTTAGAATATCAGACTATACGGCACTCTTCAGTTATTGCGACTGCTTGTAAAATGATAAGTTAAAAAAAAGCTCAAGCAATATGCATGTTCTTTCCCTGTTGTTGCAGGTTTTAAAATGCCAGTCGTAATGACTCCCTGATCAGTGAACCTTCTGTATCGCCTGGGATGTGAATGGGACACTGCGTTGCCATTAGACACAAATGTGATTTAAACCAGCATAATGCTGTTTCTTTGATCCCTACAGCATGCTTAAGCCTTTTCTAAAGAACGCTGTGATCAATTGTTTCGAATGCAGCTCTGGGATCTGGAAGGACAAGTACAGACACAAATCCACGATCTAAGGCCATGTGAATATCCTTAGTGACTTTCTCCGTTGCTGTTTCAGTGCAATGATGAGCTCTGACACCTTTGTGAAACTCTTCAAAAGTGAAAATGATTGTGTATATTTTAAGCCCGGTGGAGGATTTGTAAGGCTACGGGCATCTTTCAGAAGGCTCTGGGAAGCTTTTTTTTTTTTTTTCAAATTCTAGGACATATTAAATAAAGATTATTGGCCTCGACATGTAAACTGAAAATGGGATGTCAGTGGGTCCTTCAGCAGAATAATGACCGGGACCATGAATGGCCCATATCAGCACAGGAACTGGTTCCCCGCACACAAAATCAACCTTCACCCATGGCCACCAGTCCCCAGATTGAAATCCTACAGAAAACCAGAGATCATGTATGACCCAGGGATCTCTGTGATCTAGCCTGATGATGCACAGAGGAAATATCAGCGATCCTTTTCTCTGTATGCTCCAGCATTTTGAGCTATCAGAGAAGAAGACTGCACCCTTCTGTTGGTAAAAAAAAAAAGCAAAGAATTGAGAGCATGGGTGTCTGCAATTTTGGCATCAGAGAATTTGTTAAAACCTCTTTAATTATTCAGTATAAGGTTGTGCAACTGCAATAAAAGCTGAAATTTTAAGGCTTTTTGCACTTCCTTACCAACGAAGTGAAAAAGATGGCACTCCGGGTGTCTGTTTCCGGAGAAAGATGTTAATTTTCTGCACAGACTGATTCCTCTCTGTGGCTTCAGCGAACAACACGTGAATCTAAGTTCCTGGTTTGAATTTGGAGAAAAACACACAAGCGTTTACTTTTGATTTTACAACAGCTCTGTGCCGCTGGAGTCGGACTCATTCTGGATGCAATCTGACCGCACCGGACGGGTTTTGTGAAAAAGGTATTGACAGCCGATTTCAGCTTAATAACTGCTGACGAGGCGATCAGCATCACAGAGTGGAGGCTCTGTTTGAGGCGAAGCGGCTGATGTTCCGCACGGCTACTTAGATAAGTTTAAGCTGGGAGGAAATTTGCTCCAAGCTGCTCGGCAGACAGGACTGAATAGACAAACGCGCTGCCCAAATGTCGCTGAAACAGAAAACTGTTAACGGTTGTCGTTCAAAACCAACTGCCTTCCAGCTGATGTTGGATTCATTGCTGGAGCTGAACCAATTGAAACATTTTGCACAGGAGCAGGTGTATGAAGGGGAGAAGGAACAAACGCAGTAAGCATGGTTTTACTGCTGAGAGAAAGGAGGCCTTAACATAATTTAAAGGCAAGTCCTAACTATTTAAATTGTGGATTTTTGAAATACAGACATCACTTATGAGGAGCTCAGCGGTGACATTAAGCGGTGTGGAATACCCATCAACTGAGTCTGAGGGTTGAGGGAAAAACCAAGAAGCCTCCCACCCATTAAAATATTCATCAGTATCACGTCTGAAATTAAAATTTGTTTTATGATCCGACACATTCACGTCTGACAAATGAGCACAAAGGGAAGAACTGACGTCGTCAGAACTTTTTCCTACCGAACAAATGTTCACAGAAGTCCTCCGCTTTCAAGAAACGGCTGAGAGCGTTTCTCTCGCTTGCGTGTGGGAGCTACATTTTCACTATAAGTGCACTTGTCATGACAGAGAATATCCCAAGAATCGCACATAAAGTGATTTGTACAACACAGCACTGCAGCAAAAAAAAAAAAAAAAAATGAATCACCACTCGTCGCTCATTAACGCTGACTGATGGTTGTGGCAGCGGCGAACAAACGTGTCCCCCGGTGCCCCAAAATGAAAGATGAGCCTGTGGCTTTGCACTTGAACTGTACTTGCCCTCTCTCCCCGGTCCCTCGGATCTTCATCTGAGAATGCTGCCTAGATTGCAAAGCCTTTTATCGAATTTAATTTGATGGGTCTGAAGTGTGTTTGAGCTAGTCTGAGGGAGTTTGTGACCTTGTTCACATGGGTTGTACGTTAGCTCAGTCTCTCACATGCAGGGGTGTGTGTGCGGCTGTGAGCTCATGAAATCTGATCCTCATGGAGAAGACATTCCGCCTTGCTTCACTTTGCTGACATTTTTGGAAATAATAACAACAACGCATTGTCAAGAGGTCTGTTGGTTACATTCCTAGTGAAGCGCTCCAAATGTGACTGCTTGTCTTTTTGTGTTCTCGGAGTTTTGGGCTTTGTTTTGTTAAAGCCTCATTTTTGCCCAATATCCGTCTGCCTTCAGCGTGCATTTCCGTAATCAACTTTCAGGACAAGACAGATGGATCTGACCAGAATAGACCCAGCAGACTTTTACCCGTCCCCTGAGTTCATTAGGGGTGCATTAAGCAGCAAGGACTGCGGCTGAGGCATACACAGAAGGCAACTGATTGCAGCTTCTGACTGCCTGAATTGTTTCTGAGGCAGTGACCCATGTTGCCATGTTTCAGGTTGATTGAATTGCTGAAATTGTAGAAGGGCTGGATACAGGATGTTTTCACACTCCACCTTAATCAGTCACCACCTCAAACCTATTCCCTCTGAAGCACCATGCTGGGGACCTGCGCAGCTTCTGGAACCTCTTTAGCTCTTCTCCAAATTGCTCTCAGCGTTTTTCTAAATCTCCATCCCACTTTGTGCTTCACGCCAGAATCCCTCGTCTGCTACAACAGAAGCCAGAAATCTGCACTGCGCTCTGCTCCACACTCTGTGCACACTACCATTCGTAACTCCCCAATCATTGCCGCCATCACTGCAATCAAGCCTGCTCTGTAACCAAGGGTGCGGCTGTTATCTGTCATTTGTTCTCTGAGGATCTGGCTGGCAATCTCCTCTCTGTTCTGCAAGGGTCCAATCTCCAAAGTTTTGGCTGATGTTTCTTCGTCCACCTCCTCCAAATTAAGTGGTCAGTGGAGTAATTTCATTAAGCGCTTTTCTAGACATACCAACCTCTCAGAGTATTTCACACCAGAGCCGTATTCACCAAACCACACTCACAAATGTGCACATATTGACACAAGGATACACAGATTGGTACGTAACTTTTGGCTAAGGGTCTTGCCCAGGAGCACATCGACATGTGGCAGGAGGAAGCAGGAACTTGACCTGCACGATGACTGCTCTTCCAACTGAGCCACAGTTGCACCCAAAGCTCCACCCTTCAGTAATCTGGCCAGCATCTCTTTTACAGCCATCTAGGGTGTGGTCAACACCTCTTCCTTAGCCTCCCACTGTACAGTCGATGCCTCCTCTCTAGACCCACAATCTGGCCAATGCATCATATTCCTCTGTGTGCCCGGTCAGTGCCTCATCATTCTCTGAGGGTCACCCTATGTAAATTCTCCTTTCTCAAAGGATTTGGGTGATGCCTGTTCTCCAGTTTTCAAGCGTCCAGCCAGCCTTCTGTCGTCCGGCCAGAACCTCTTCAGTCTCTGACTGTACGCCCAGCGTAATCATTTATACGAAACCAAGTGGCCGTCCCAATTGACCAGCTACACTCCCAGACAGGACACAAGCATCTGTGTGGTGTGTAATTGACGTTGTGAAAAAAGGGGGTGAAAAAACTTCCCTAAGTTTCTTCTGCACAAAACATGGCGCGATAGCTCACTGGTGATAAAATCACAGACCGTACACTTGAAAAAGACTTTAGAAGTTACCTTTACAAAGGGACTCCAATTCCAACTATTTCCAAATCTTTTGATCCAGCTAGAGATTCCAAAATTGATCATTTATACATTCTGAAATTGTAAAAATGTGTTCCTTTGGACATTTTCTTCCTTTAACTATGCAGACGACACACAGCTCTACATCACCATGTCACACCAGGTGACTGTGAACCAATTCACACGCTGAGTAAGTGCTTAGACGACATCAGTGCGTAGATGTGCCAAAATTATCTTCAATTGAATAAAACCAAAACTGAAAGTAATTATTTTTGGACCAATAGAAGAGCGATCAAAAGTTAGCACACAGCTTCAGTTGCTTCAGCTAGTATCCACTGATCAGGCCCTAAATCTGGGAGTAGTGATGGACTCAGACCTGAACCTCCAAAAGCATCTAAAGACAATTACAAGGTCGGCTTTCTAACACCTGAGGAACATTTCCAGGATTAAAGGACTGATGTCTCAGCAGGATCTGGAAAAACTAATCCATGCATTTATTTTTAGTCGAATTGATTACTGCAACGGTGTTTTCACAGGTCTTCCTAAAAAGTGGATCAGACAGCTGCAGCTGATCCAGAACGCTGCTGCCCACGTCCTCACTAAGACTAAGAAAGTAGAGAACATCAACCCAGTTCTAAGGTCCTTCCACTGCCTCCCTGTATCTCAGAGAATAGACTTTAAAATACTTCTGTCAGTCTATAAATCCCTGAATGGCTTAGCACCTAAATACATCACAGACTTATCAGTGCATCAACCCTCCAGACCATTAAGGTCTTCTGACTCCAGTTTACTCTGCAGAACAAGAACCAGACATGGAGAAGCAGCATTTAGTTCTTATGCTCCACTAATCTGGAACAAGCTCCTAGAAAACTGTAAAAGTGCTGAAACCCTGAGTTCCTTTAAGTCAAGGTTAAAACCCTATTTGTTTAGACTTGCCTTTGAATGTTAATATTGAACTTTGTAGTCCAACTTGTCTTCTGCTGTATCAGACCTGCTGCTGTTCCAATGTAAACTGCTTGCCTCTGCAACGTTTTTCCTGTCTCCGTAATGCTTTCTTTGCTCTTTTTATGTACAGCACTTTGAATAGTTTTACCACTGAAAAGTGCTTTATAAATAAATTCGCCTTGCCTTCAGATTTTATGATTGAACTTGAGATCTTTTTCCTCTTTTTGCTCATTTTTTTACTATAAAAACACACTGACAGAATATTTTTTCATATGAATTTGGAAATATAATCAAACCTGATTTATAACTGATTAATAAACAGGTGATACAACTTCATCCCTTTTTCTGCACACTGCATGGCTTCTACGACGACTTTGTTTTTTTTACTGGATTCCAGCTATGCCTCAAGTGACTGGGAATTAAGTTCAAATGTGAACTACTCAAACATGTTTATGATATAAATATCCTAATAATAATTTACTTCTAACTACAATTTAATTTGTCTAGATAAAAACTGGTGATTCCCAGCATGTTTCCTGGAATTCTGTGTCTCATTTCTATAGAAATCATTTTGGTAAATATAGCATGCAGACATGCAGCGTGATAATAGATCTCAATAGACAGGAACTAAATATAAAATTCCTTTACTATTTCTCAGCCGAAGACACAACGTAGTTCATGATTTCAGGATCTTTGTCCTGAAAATGTCACCTGCTTTATGTTTTGCAAAGTTCCCTGCTAATCTCTGAGCCCAGAATCAAATACCAGTGACCTTCCGGTCGGCATGAGATGAATGCCAAGGTGCATCCGTCATTCAACAGGAGATATAGAAGCCGTGCGATACCGGGGCATAATTTGATGAAAGGGATCACTCCCTGATCAGTCCAGCTCCCGGCCAGTCTCACCAGATGAGTTCTGTGTCTGCAATCTGTGTAATATCGTGTGGGAGGTTTTCTTTGATCAGATATACTAAGTTTTATCCTCACGCTCCTTCTCTGGTGTCTAAAAACAAACATCACAGGGATATATCCAGCAGGTGGGTGAATGACAGGAGGGATGATTAGGATTTTCAGTCCGGTGCTGAAAGGTCACAAGTCAGATATTCATAGTCACTGTAAAGAGAAATATATCTTGAATCCACTCGACGTTCCATAAAAGTGGTGCTAATATGAATTTGAATTCCGAAGAACATTTCTAGTTTCTGCTGTATTTCATTCATTCATTTGGTAAATTCTGAGGCCAAGGTAACTGAACCCATGAATAAACAGGAGTGGGCTCTTTAATTTACCAGGGGCCACGTTTATCTACACTCATTTGCTCGTGCGCTGGAATTGGCAACTTAATGAATTCGACAAACTCATAGTAATTAATCTAATGCGGGTGAAATTAAACATCCTACATCCTTTTCCCTGGTGTCAAAGTCACTTCGTCTTGTTTGTCTCCGTTTTAGTATTCTAAACATTTTAGTATTATGAAATTTAATGAAACGGCGGCTTCAGCATGTGTCTTGTCAAGGGCTACACTTGCATTTACGAGCTTATATCTGCGTGTAACGCAGTTGGTGCAACACCTCTGTGCCACATGCTCTGAGTATCAGGCTTGAGAAGAAAATGAATTGCCATTAACATTTTTATTTGCGCTAACACTCATTATTTCAGTGTTACTAAGTTAATTAAGTCTTACACCATTATGATTAATGTCTGCTAATTGTATTGTCCCATGTTGTTTTACGCATGCGACGGTCCAACCTCTCATTAAGAAGTAAAAAAAAAAATAAAAAATACATTTTAATAAGTGCAGACCGTTGAACAGACAGCATTCCAATGCAAACCTGAGATAAATCAGGCCTTCTTTAGGATCTCAGTGCAGCTTTCAATACAGTGAATTAGTGTTAACTTTGTATAATTTAACCACTGTTGAATTCAGGACAATATACTTCCTTTGGTTTTCTAACAGTTCTACATAACAATTCTTCTCTACTTTTTTCATATTCAGATCTTTGCTTGTCACCACCTTATTGAGTCTTCAGTTTAATGACAGTAAGGCGGTATGGTGGTTGTTTTGCATCCCTTTGTCATGTTCTTTTATCATAAATCACTGTGCAAGCAACCACTATGTGGTTAAAAAAAAGGTATAAATGGTTTATTGACACAAATGAGTTAGTTAATGTAACTGGACAGTACCTGGATGTAACTTCATGAGATAAAGTAAGAGCAACAACTAGTGGAGGCCTGATTACCGCTCAATGAGCAACAACAATCTGGCATCTGCCTCAGGGAACCACTCCTATTTAGGGGAACATATGTTGGAAGATCCACTTTTTAGCCTTCAAATACATTTTGTTCTGTACTTGGAGTGTCTAGGAGTGCAGAAAAGCTTGAATGTAGTCTGTCCTGGTAATGCAGTGTTAAAATATTCTTTTTGGGTGATATTGGCTTTTCAATTTTCTCTGTTCTCTATTATGTTGTTGTTGTTGTTTTTTTTTAATTAAATCACAGTATTTGCTGCAGAACTGCTAAACAAGGTAATGGACTTCCAGCTTACTACTCTCCTGAATCCCACATTTTTATGTCTTGGAGCGATTTTATAGTTCAACCTCAAGAATGCTTAACTTTCAAGTGGATTAGTCATTAGTTGTTCACAGCATACAACCAAAATGGCCGACGGGGTGTAAGTGCCTCCTTTAGATGAGACGCGCGTCAGCCTCCTCCAAGATGGGAGGAGTTTCAACACAAAGCACGTGTTGAAATGCCATCCAACGTTTAATAAGATTGACTTTTTAGCAAGTTTGTTTAATGTGGAGAACATGTGTGCTTTTAACTCTGATTTAAACACTCAATGCATGCTCTATGAATACCGTTTCTGATTATTTTTTTCACAGCTTCTTTTCTCCATGGTGTCTATTGGTAACCATCAAACAAAAATCACCTGATTCACTTAAATACAGATTACCATTGATGAGGTGCTTTGCATTGACTATAGTTGAATGTACTCAAATGTTCAGGTGCAGTTGTGATTGAGAAAGGAAAATTGTGTGCTGGTGTTCATGCATATGGTTTGATAAATCAGGATTTTTTGGGGGGTGTACACCATTTTCTTTTCTTTTCTTTTTTTGCTAAACGTACACTTTTAATAAAGATTCTACACAATGTTTTATAAATGAGGCCCCTGGTCTTTCAGTTTCCAAGCCTTTGCCAGATATCTGACTGAATCTCTGTTGGTAATCTTGGGTTTGACGAACCAGTCTTATAAAGTCCCACATGCAACTTGATGCTCAATAGATGGCATCAAAGAAAATGATTCACTGGCTTTTGTAGGTTTCCTTGTGTCCTGTTTTGTTTCAATTTAAGCGAAATTGACATTAATATGGCGCCAAATGACAAACATTTCATTGAACTCAAGTTAAAAGACATCGAAACATTAAAAAGTCTGGCATTTCACAATTAAAGTCTGAGATTTTACATGGATTTTATCATTTTTATTCTATTTATGGGTATTGATAATTATTTTTATTGTATTCTCTTACTAATTGTTTTTCTTGCTTGGTAGATGTTTTGAGCACTTTGGTATACTCTTCCATTGCCCAGTTTTGTGCTTCCTGTCAGTCAGGTACCTTTCAGCTTCTAATCTGTTCAAACACCTTCAACTGTCATTTAAATTTGTTCTCTTGACTGACACTGAAAAATTATTTGTTCTCTTTTACTTCTAACTTAATTCAACAGCAAAAGTTAATCATCAGCAAATTCATGCATCTTTAGTTCTTGTCTTCAATTACATCTGCAAGATTCTCCTTTTACTTTTCTATCATTATTTTTTAAATGTTATGGTTTTTAATTAGCTTTATAATATAAGTTCAACTGACAAATTAATAAAAGAGATTGTAGCATTTTATTCTATGTAAAAAAATATTCATGGCACACGTTTTTTGCTATACTACATAATTTCAGTTTTGTCTCAGAACCACAGATGTTAATGTATTTCACTGAGATTTCACATGATAGACCAACACAAAGTAATGCAAAAATTACGAAATTGAAGGAGAATTATGTTTTTTCAATAAAACTTTACAAATAAAAATCTGAAAAATCCTCCCACTGGACCATTGTACCAATGAATGATCATGAGTGCCACCGGTTGCTCTTATTATAACCTAATCTGTAAACAAAGTGTGAGTGATCCAATCTCAGTCCAAATCCACCTGTGCTGTGAAGGACTCAGAGGTTTGCTGGAGAACATTAGTGAAGAAACAGTGTTATGAAGACCAAGTAACACAGTGAGAACAGTTTAGGAAAGGTCTAAAACAGGTTATACAACAACATCCCAAGCTTTGAACATCTTAGAGAGCTCTGTTCAATCAATCATCTGTAAACAAAAATAACAGGATGGCCCAGCTACAAGTCTACCAAGAAACATTGGTGCACATTTATGGACTGAACAGTTGGGGAGAGCGTAAATCAGAGAAGCAGTGAAGAGGTCCATGGTAACTCTGGAGGAGCTGCAGAGATGCACAGCACAGGTTGAATAATCAGTCAATAGAACAACAACATGCACTCTACTAATCTGACTTTTTTACAACAGCGGCAAAAAACTCCTTTTTTCTGCAGGAACACTGAAGGTGGTTATGGAACTATAAACAGGACGATCTAGCAAGAACATCTTTGACAGACTACAAATGACACAAAACATACAGCTACTAAAATATATTGTTTTTTTTCATTTAATATTATTTTACTTTCTAAATTCTTTTCTCTTTCTTTCTTTTCTCTCTCTTGTCCTTTTCGCCTTTGGTTCAAAACTTGAGATCAAAGCAGATTCCTGTGCTAAAATGGCCGAGTCTAAGTCCCGACCTAAATTCAACTGAGAACCTCTTGCAAGACCTGAAAATTATGTTAACGGAAACTTTCCTTCCAAAGTGACTGAGCTTGAGCTGTTTGGCAAATAAGAAGGGGCGAAAGTGTCAGCTTTGCGATTGTGTAAATGAAAGACAAATGCACGCCGCACTTTTCAGATCATATTTCACAGGGCAGGCCCAAGTCTACTTGGGGCCCTAAGTGAAATTTGATTATGGGGCCCTCTATTTCTGCCAATAATATGGATGATCAGGCCATTTGATGTGATGTGTGTGATGTTTAAATCATTGTTTGATGTCAGACAATATCAAGAAAAAAAAGCCAGAAAATGTCAAATTATGTAAAGGAAAACCCAAGAATGAACTCAATCAAAGTTAAAGCTCAGTTTTACACAAATCAAATGTGTCAGCAAAAATTTCTGGCTATTTAACCAGACTGTAAAAAGTCGCTAACAAGCTATTTTCAAATAACAGCAACACAAATCTCTTTGATACATTACATTACCAAGACATGCAAACATACCTTTATCTTGGCTTTTGCTTCTCTTCTTCTTCTTTCTTCTCTCAGCCCCTGAAGGACATTTCTGTTTTTGCAACATTGTTTTGCCTTCTTACCTTCCCTCTGTGCTTTCGGAGTTTGAATGCGCACCGCTGATTGGACGGTGGGAAGATCCTACTACGGCCACTAGGGGGCCCCCAAGATGAATTTAAAGGGGATGTATAATGATCTCTTCTTAGTCAAGAAATATTTCATTGTAAAAAAAAAAAAAAAGCAAAATTTGATCATGGAATTGCGTTTGTTTTTAACTATAATCGTTTAGAAATCGTTTTACATGCAAAGACATTGCTCTTGGGGCCCCCTTGTGGCTTCAATGCACTAAGCAGCTGCTTGGTTTTGCGTATGCCTTACGTCAGCTCTGATTGCTCATTCTTCATTCCTACTTTGCGTTGGCTGATCGCATAAAATGGCAACAAAAATTCACTGAAGTTACAGTGCAGTTGTAACAAAGACGTGTGTCTAACAAGTACCATCTGTCCATCAGACACTCCTTTAACGAACAGCGGACAAGTTCTTCTCACTAGCTGACAAATGTAGTTTGACAGCGTAATGTAGAGAAAGATTCTTTCAAACTCGTTGCTAACGTTTCACAGCTGCAGCTGTTCACCTTTACCGTTAAGCTCTGGCTAAATCACCTGCTCATGACGTAATTGTTTATCAAAGATTGATGTCTGCATTCACACACAACTCTTCTTCACATAGAGCCTTTTCTCACTCTTCCGTGTCAGACCATCATTTTTATTTTTTACCTTAAACAAACATCACTGTCACCAAACAAAGCTTTGGCGTAGCATCTGCCCAGAGAGACAGTTTTTTTTTCTGCAAGGTGGTTAAGTGGTGGCTTTAATGAAGATGCATTGCGCCTTTTCCAGATTTATCTCCAATCGTATGGCGTGGCAGATGCTGATGCAGTGAACAACCGCCGCGGCAGAAACCTCTCGTCTCCACACACCGCTGCCTCCTCATCAAGGCTAATATGTTGTAGATCCAGGCAGCAGTTCTGTTTGTATCTCTGCAGAGCCCTCAACGGGAGTTCACTCTGGAGCCAGGATTACGGCGAGAGTGGTGTGTGTGTGTGGCTGTGTGTGTGTGTGTGGCTGTGTGAGAACAGTTTTCGCCCATTTAACTAGTAAAGCGAGGGCTTTGATGTAAAGTGAGGACCTTTTCTAGGTTGTCACTATTTTCTGGCCCGTGGGTTAGGTTTAGAGCTAAGGTGTCGATTAGGTTTAGGTTAGGGTAAGGTTTAGGTATATACCGGTAAAGGCTAGGGTTATGGTCAGCGTCAGGGTTAGGCCATAGAAAGGCGTGAAGATGAATGGAAGTCTATGAAAGTCACGGCATGGGCTTCACTTTGTATTCTAAACAAGGATGTGTGTGTGTGACAGACAGAGAGCACTGGCTTATCTGGCTGAGCCCGAGTAGCAGATGGTTATTTTTATAAGCATTAGAGCAACTCAGTCATCTTATTATGCACCGTGTTTTCCTTTTTTTTCTTTTTTTTTTGTCGTCTGACTTCACCAACAGTGAATTCCCGCTGCAAAAGCAGACTGAAGAGTTCCAAGAAGTTGTTTCATGTCAGACAGAACCACCAGCGCGTTAAAGCCCGTTTCCAGCTTTAGTCTGCCAGCGCTCCTCTCTAAGTGGCTTTCCATGGACAAGCCCATTTGATTTTCCTCGTTTAATCAATGGACCAAAGCATCCATACAGCTTAGAACCCCTAACAGCCGCTAGATAATGCGGTTAAGTCCAGGCAAGTCCAGGGCATCGTCAGGGTTTGCTTGGAATTTGCTGTTTCGAAGTCGCTGCCAACTTGAAGGGATGGTTCAGAATTTGAGGTGAAGCTTTGTTAAAAAGGTTAGAAGAAGTGTATACTTTACCTGCAGTAGATAACTCTCGCTCACACTCCATTTAATAAAAATCCAGATTGGATTTTGGAGGCTGAAGCTAACAGCTAGTACAAGAGGGGGAAAGACCAAATCTGGTTCCCACCCACTCCAATGTAGGGTTGATAGGCTAATTTCAATTATTGGATAATTTTAAATAAATAAAAATCATAGTTCATCTCATAAAATATTAAAAAGATTATAAAGAAATAATTATCCCCCCCACTGAGCATTCACTTTTGCAATTATAAAGAACCAAGAACATTTGTTGAAGTTTTTTTTATATTTCTAAATATTTACTGTGAAGTATACCCTTACAGATTTTTATTCTGTTTATACCTTTTGTGTTCTTAAATGCTTCAGATCATGAAGCAGATGAGCAAATGTATAACTCTGTTTTCAAACAATGTTTTTAGTTAGGGAAACAATTATGTGAACCCACGTGGCCCAAGGTCAAAAGCTGATTGCTCCCTCAACCCAGTAAATGATTGTGCTACCATTGGCACAAAGAAAGCGGTTGCCAAAACTGGTAATGAGTCTTTTACGTCACTGTGGAGGAATTTTGGCCTGCTCCTGTTTGCAAAATTGTGGTCCTACTGAATATAAGGTCAGGCCACAGCAGCCCAGATTTAGAGCCAAACTTTGACTAGACCACTCCAAAATATTTGTTTTGTGTTTTTTGAGCCAATGAGAAGTGGACTAGCTGGTGTGATTTCAATCATTCTTCCGCTGCATGACCAGCATGAACACACGGACATTTTCCTAACTTATTACCTGCTGGAAAGGAGAAATTACTCTTCTGTCTATAACTGTAGGTCATTCAGGGCT
Organism: Fundulus heteroclitus; assembly: GCF_011125445.2. Lineage (NCBI taxonomy): Eukaryota > Metazoa > Chordata > Actinopteri > Cyprinodontiformes > Fundulidae > Fundulus > Fundulus heteroclitus. The sequence goes on from NC_046381.1 coordinate 3,338,857, forward strand.
AAGCAGCATCAGGCTATCACATACTACCAAGTGTGACTCAAAGTATTATGTTAATTTTTTCTCAAATGTCCGATTCTTGTTGTTAAAAGATCACTGGTATTGACCGAGGCAAGTTAGTTCTTCGAGACCTCCTGGATGAATCAACAACAGGCTCTTGGATGAATTTTGGTTAGCTGGCTAATCCTGCGAAGGTCCATTACTGTTGCATGTTTTCTCCATTTGTGGCTAATGGCTCTTACTATTGTCCACTGGTGTCCCAAAGCCTTAGAAATTATGTTGTGCCTCTTCCAGACTGATAGATGTCCTTGCCTTCTTTCCCCTATTGTTTTCAAATTTAGCATAAGTTTGAGGATTTTTGCAGATGTCTGCCCCCTCTGGTGACAGATTGAAATGACAGCAGTTTTGTGCACTTGCACTCGGAGAAGAGGAAAATCATCTGCTACTGCAACTGCACAGGTCTTTTGTTTTGAGGCATAATGCCTTCTGAGGTAAGGAAGCCATAAATATTGAAGTTAGCCAGAGTTCTCTCACCACTACATTGATTACGGCGGAGACTCAGCAAAGTAGCCAGGTGAATGAGAATGCACAGCCCATCGGAGAATTGTAAGGGCATGTGTGGGAAAGAAAATAAATCATCTTTAACTTCAAAACTTGCACTAAACTTACGCTAAATTTAAAAATATATGCACCTTTATGTAATTTTTCTGAATCTTTTGGTCCGGTAGTATTCAGGCCTAGATGTGGATATTGAAATTAAACTCAGCTCTCCAAATGATGAGTTTCTTCCCCTGAAAATATACGACCTTTTAGATTTACTCCAGCTCTTTGTAACGTACATAAATATGTTATATGAACTGATCCACTCATGTGTAGCGGAAAGCAAAAGTGTAGACAGAACTTAGAGACAAATACTTGGAATGACAATGCATGTCTGGCTTTGCTCTGACCGTTTCCATTAACCTTCAAATGTAGGCTTACAATATTAAAGACTGAGAAGAGCCGGGTAAACGGGGTCAAAGAAAACACAAGCTACAGTTTCTTTGGGAGAATAATGTGCATACTTCTTCTTCTTTTGGCCATGCTCGGGATCATCATTCCAATTTTGAAGTAGTTAACTCGAACATTACTGCAAAAATATGAACATAACTGCAGAGATATACAGCAATCCAACCGTGTTGGTACAAAAATTGAGTTAAAAATGTCAGATTAAGTAAATAGTTCAATAAAAATCGAAAGTGTTGCAGTGGGGCTCTAAAAACAGGCTTTAATTTTTCTCTGAATGCAAAGAAACGACATCTAGATAAACCAGTGTTCTATAGAACAGGGTTTCACCATGCAACAGCTCAGGAGGTTTTATTTATCGTTTAACTGTTTGAAGGCTCACTAGAAATGTGGTTCTCTGAGTAAACCTTCTAAAATTTCAATAAATTCAGAAAGCTCTGAGAGATTGGACTTATATGAGATAGCTCTCTTAAAGGTTAGGGCTTAGTAGCTTCAGAGTCTGCTGCTGTTAATGTGTAAAAAGCTCCTTACCTGTGAAAAGGCACTGCCCTCAGGGGAAGCGACAAAAGGTCAGTCCTAACCGCACAGATGTCCCTGCTTCTTTTAATTGGCTGAATGTGTTGGTGAATACTAGGAAAAGACAATAACATATGCAAATTAAGCAGCAGATTGATCGCTTTTTTTGTATCTAATATTTATTTCACCACGACCTTGCTGTACCAGTTCCGTATTGCATGATCGCAGTCTAACCAAACGGCAGCGCTGCAGCCCACGACCTCGCGGGAATCTCCGCTCGCCGCGGAGGCCCGGAGTGTTTCAACTCCGTTTTTTTTTTTCTTTTTCTTTTCCCCCCACTTGCACATTTTCTCAGCCCCTACGGCACGCCGAGCTTCACATGCAACAAAGACGAGCTGGTGGCGCCGGTCCTTGTAGGATAAAATCCATTAAGCCCACGTCCTGTGTCAGCAAAGTCAGCAATCCCTAGATGTTCCAAGAACTCCGCTCCGGAGCGCCCGGCACGGACCCCTTCGAAAGCGCGATTGGATCCCACGCCTGATTTCAGCGCTAATTCAACCCTCACACCCAATATCATTCGGCAATAACACAAAAGGTAAAGCAGTGCCAGTCTCGGAGGGACGCCTCACTCCTTGGCCGCTCATATGCTCTGCTTTGGGCCAATTTAGATGTAGTGTTCTCTCTGACCTCTGCGTTATCTGAAATTTGCAGGCATGAAGGGCGGAGGATGAAACGAACTGTTTATTGAGTTGTAAATATTGCAAATGGAGTCATGATGTGGCATACCCGCCTTGCAAAGCTTTCCAATTACACAAGGGTAATAAGACTCCTTTGTCAGGGAAAAAAAAAAAAAAAAAAAAAGCAACCCTTATGTCTAAGGCTCCAATTGCTCCAACGGTGAGTAAAATACTGCGAAGTGCTTCGCTCAGGAGACGAGATGTCACTTGGAGGAATCGTCCACCTATCTCTGCTCCCGAGCAAAAAAAAAAAAAAAACACAAAGTCATTCTAGTGGACGAAATGTGCTTGTTGCGGTTAAAACAAGGTGTTGGGTCTTTACACGGCGCCCCCTCGTTTATCTCGCTGCTCATTAGCGCTCCGTTCAGCCTTTGCTGTAATTGCTTTGCGTGTTGTTTTAATAGATGGTTAAATATTTACAGTAAGATTGTGTCTGGCACACCGTTCCCCCCAACACGCGCTCAATCACCGACGGAAAGACACGTTGGCGGGGCCACGTGCGGACGCTTAGAGCTGTTGAAGGCGCTCAGCTGCCGTGCTGCGGTCCGTGCTCTGATGCAAGGAGAGTGGGCACGTTGCACGAGCCCGCACTTATGAGGCTGTGCAAGAATGAGCCCGGCCCACATGTAACGAGCGGCAGCTTGGATGGGAATAAGCCACATTTCATACATTTCAAAAGCCTTTCACTTTTTTTTTTTTATATCCAGGAACACTGCGACGTAAGTCTGCTCACATTTGAGCCTGTTGCATGTTTACAGCTATGAAATCAACCTTCCCTGAAACAGTTGGACATACATTATTCATAATATCAGCTTGCAGTTGCCAGGAGATTGCTTTCTGGAGTTCAGCCTAAAACTTCAATTTTTACAACATTTTGGTAAAAATGTTTTCTTTTAAGAAAGCGGTCTTCCGATATAGCGGCACTTTTATTAAATCATTTTATGGGAGTCTATGGATTTGACAGAATTAACTTTCTAAGGATTGCTAATTGTTCAGTAATCCATTCGCTGGTGTTGCTGAAGTGAAGCATTGTTGTTGTTTTTTCCCATGATGCACTTTTGAAGGAGCTTGCGGCGAATAGGAGAGAGGTTTTAGTTTTAACTGCTTTATATATTTCTGGCCATCCTAACACATTTTTGCTGAAAAGAAAGTCAGATAAAAGCAGCGGGTGGACCGAAAAGAGCCCAGACAGTTTAGGAAAAAAGGAGGAGGAGAAGCGATTTCATGAAAAAACTACTTTTAATCAGGAACGTGGACACAGAGCCTCTCCACGGTATTAATTATGCAGTTGTTACGTCGGAGGATCAGACGGTCCTAAAGATTTGGAACCCGGCTAAATTTAAAGAAATCAATCAAATATGCAAAGTAAAAAAAAAAATTTAAAAAAATAAATGCCTGTACTGTTTTCATGAGCGTGGAGCTAGAGAGAAGCTCACACAGTGGGGGGACTCAAACAGAATCCGCCAAAAGGCTACTTTCATGCATGTTTTTCTTTGTTTCCTGATTTCAACACACTTGTGAGTCATTAGCAGCTTTCTGCAGACTTTAATGATGTGCCGGAAAACTGCAGGAAAGCATAAGAACATGCAGGACAATAGGATGTATGACGATGGTTTGGGACTTTGTTGTTTCTGCTCCAATAGCAGCACCAACTAAAGTAGATGTCCATCTGTTGGGTAGTGGCACCAAGTACACTGGAATATTGTTCAAATTTCCCCCTGGATGTGTTGATGCAGTTCCTTTTCCTCCGCCAATTGTTTTGTATTTCTCTCCTTGTTAACTCTCTATACGGTTAACATGGATGCTTTTATGTTGTTTTGTCAGAGTCCATGAATTCTGCCGACTCGATGTTGATTTAAGATACGTTGAAGAACTTTTAAGGCAGTTCTTCTTCTTGACCTATTCCATTTAACATTGTGCAAAGCTCCTGCACCGCCGGCAGTAGAACAAGGCCGCTGCTTGATGCTGCCACTCCCACACATGAGAGGTCATACAGTATTCATAGATGGACTCCTCCAATCACAGCGGTCGTTAATGTGGCAAAGTACCTCATTTCTCACCTGACCATAAACGTTTTCCCAACGGAGCATTTAGCTTTCCTATGTGGGCAGTGGAAAATATATGGCAACTATGAAATCAGTTCGTTTCAATTTTATTTATATAGCGCCAATTCATGATACATGTCATCTCAAGGCACTTGTCAAAGTCAAATTTAATCAGATTATACAGATTGGTCTGAAAGTTTCCTCTCTAAGGAAACTCAGCAGGTTGCATCAAGTCTCTCCAAGCAGCATTTACTCCTCCTGAAAGAGCGTAGAGCCACAGTGGACAGTCGTCTGCATTGTTGGTGGCTTTGCAGCAATCCCTAATATGAAGGTATTTTTGTTCTTGGCTGGTTGTGTCGTAGTCTAATCTTGGTGCATGGTTCCCACTTCATGTCAAGTTTGAGTCTTAATGATTCCTGGGGTGTTTTTCAACTATCGTGACCAATTTGTGGTACTGAAAAAGTTCCACAGCATGATACGACCAACACCGTACCTACTAGTTCAATGTTCTTTGGGTTGAACAGTTCACTTAGACTCAACCAAATATTTTTCTCATTGTTTACAAAAAGCTCAAACTTAGTCTTTTCTGAGCATAAAAGATCTTTCTAGAAGGCGTTTGGTTCGTCTGTGAGGGTAGTTGCAAATGTCAGAGCAGTCAGCATCTTCTCAGTCCACAGGGATGTGAATGGGTTTTCGATGTGAACAATAACACATCAGTGTCCCTTTATCTGATTCCCCTACACTTTGGATAATTTTTAAAACCCTTGACAAAGTGGTTACACATCTGAATATGTTAAACAAACCGATATTCTAGGAACCTACTATTTGCTAAGAAGATGTAATTTAAAGCAATCCATCTGAAGTCTTCCGGTTCAATGTAGAACGCCCTTTTTGTTCTTTTATTTAATAAAAAATTGTTTATGTTTGCTAGTAAGCTTCCCGTTTGGGGAATCACATGGAACATGAAAGTTTCATTCGTAAAAGCTTACCACAGTGTGAAACCCCCCAGTAGCAATTTGTTTCATTTTACCAGCATGATGTCAGAACTCCCAGATTCCCACTTGCCAACATTAGAGAAGAAACGGTGCCGATTATTTCCTCGGCTCAGTCTGTGGCGGCTTCTTAATCTCTTTATAAATTCTTTATCATGTGCAGTCACAAAATTTAACCTGTACATGTAGAGTATTAAAAAAAAAAGGAAACCCATTTGCGAGTTGTTGCAGGTTGATTACTGCTGATTGTCTTTTTTTTTATACTTCTGGTAAGATTGCACACAGTGTTGCTCTATATTTAAATATTTTGTGATTTTATTTTGTTTTGTTGTTTTATTTTATTTCCAGTTACATAAAATCTTTAATTAATTTGCTGTCAGGCAGGTGCTCCATTCAGTGTAGATGATTAACTTGAATAAAGCACATGCAATAGATTAGAATTTTATAAATGATGCAAACTAGCATCATTAGGCATAATTGGCCATGGCAGCAATTAAACAAATGTTCCAGTCTCAGGTATGTAGATTATAGTCTTGATTGCATCCTAAAACAATACATCCTAGGCTACATTAGGGTTGCCAACTCAGCACCTATATAATACAGGACAGCTTGGAGGGATGATTAGACCTTAACCATCGCATACGCATAGCTGCAGCGTTCCGTGATTTCTCCTTCCATGCGACTTCCTTATATAGGTCTGGGAAATTGGGGAGGAACATTTAGTTTTCATATATACAAATTGCACTTTAATTTGGTAAAATCCGGGACGTCCTTGCTGATACGGGGCAGTTGGCAACCCAACCCAAGGCTACATTCACACAACAGGAAAATGCAATAGAAATCCGATTTTTTTTTTTTTGCCCATGTGAAACCCATATCCGTGTTTTCCATGGCAGTACGAATGGCACAGTTCCTATCTTTTCACTCCATGAAATCTGATTTGTACCACGTCCATATGCAATACTAAATTGAATACATGTGTGAACGGTCATGTCACGTTTCATCCGTATTTTACGTCACTGTCCTGGATCTCGCTACGCAACCACACTGACTTCTGTACAGCAGCAGCAGGAATCGCAGCTCCACAAACGGCCAATCTTAATAGCTTTGGGTGTTTTCTCCCTTTGCTCAACCTCATAAAAACACGGAGATTCCTGTATCGACTGTTCAGCCTTTTTTGTACCAAAGCTTTATTGAACACGTACATTCGCCATTACTTCCTTAAGCGCTGCACTGCTGTGTGACGTCTGTTTTGTCCTGCTCCTATCTGCATATGCGGGTCGCTTTGGGGTCTTGAACAATTCAGACAGAAGTCTAACGGCAATAGCATTTAATTAGCAGTTTTGGCAGCAACACAAAAAATAAAAAATAAAATCAGCAAAAAAATCTGAGTTAACCAACAAGACTTGTAGTTTGAGCAAAGCCTTAGTCCACCATCACAGTGTATCAAATACACTTTGATCATGTTAAATTAAAACTGAGTTACATTCTGGCCACGAGGCGGCAGCAAACTGCTTTCAATCTTATCCTCTATATGTATGTAATGAAACCAAATTGTTTTTTTCTGGTTTAGAGAATATTAAGTAGTATCCGTCCATCAGTGCATGTTCTGCCTAACACTGATTTGGCTATCAGGGTCTTCTTTTGAGTTTAGATGCAATTCACCTTGATGCTATGGCAACAATCAGATCTCCGTATAGGTATTACAATGTAGTGAGACAGTGGTGAAATCAAGCTTTCTTCATTTGAGGCAGCTAGCTAAAGTAAAGCCATTCACATCAAGGAAGCTTTTTTGAAACGGTGATTCATGCATTTGTTACATGTGGGCTGGATTACTGTAACTCGCTCTATCTTGGGGTTAGTGAGGCATCCATCAAGCGCCTGCAGGTTGTGCAAAACGCTGCAGCACGGCTTTTAACTGGAAGAAGAAAGTCTGAACACATTACCCCCTTTCTGACTTCTCTTCATTGGTTGCCTGTACGTTTTAGGGTCCGTTTTAAAGTCCTCTTAATTGCTTTGAAATGTCTTAATGGTTTGCCTCCACCACACACACACACCTTTATGAGCTCCTGCGCTCCCATACACCTGCCCTCTCCCTTTGGTCTGCCAACCAGCAGCTCCTTATTGTCGCTAAATCCCAGCAGAAACTAAAAAGAGTTTGTGCCTCCTCTCTGTCAAAGTTTGAGACTCTTCCTAAAACACATCTGCTTGCAGAAATGTTTGGCACATCCTGAGAGGTTTACGCCATTTATGATCTGTTTTTAAGAAATTTCCGTTATTAAAAATTCAATTGAATTAATTTGAATTATCTTAAGGGTTACTAACTTCTTTATTTTTGTATTTTAGCTTGTCTGTGCTTTACTTGTCTATTTTCATTATTACTGTTATTTTCCGTTGTATATGTACAGCACTTTGTTGGCCTCTGTTATTATAAAGTGCTTTATAAATAAAGGCTTTATGGTTTACAAAAACATATTAAAACAAATCCCTGGAGTAGTGTAGCTGGGCCCTAAATCAGCCGTCTTCTACCCCCATAAAAATATTGCCAGGATAGTTTTTCCTGGTACATCAGGGAAAAAAACGGTCATGTATTTATTTTCAGCAGGTTTATTTATTGTTATGATGCTGTTTCAGAAGTTTCAGAAATTAGCAGGCAGCTCCAGCTCATCCAGAAATGTTGTGTCCATAGTCCTGACCAGCACAAGGAAAATGGATCATTTGGTTACAGTAAAAAGGATCTCCACGATGGACCTAAATCATCACCAAACAGGCTTCCTATCTGTAAAAAAAGACCGAGTGTAAAATCTTGTTGATGATATGATTTCAGATATGCTGGTCAGACATGAAGGTATGTTTGGAGTTTCCCCATAAACATCCATTTATTATTCAATAAATCTCTTGTTTTAATGTAATTTTATTTAGCATTGCTGGATTCTTTACCTGTAAAGACTTTGAACTGCCTTGACTATGAATGGTCCTCTACAAATAAACTTCTTTTGTCCTGCCTAGCGATTACGCCTAAAGCCTAGAAAAAAAACAGCAGTTAAAACATTAAGTCCCTCTTTTAGGAAATAACGGAAAAACAACAGTTTGAGTAGATTAATCCATCAACCTTGCTTTACTTTCCCCCTCCAACCCTTTTCTCCTGCAACACGGGGATGAAGGTTTGTTTACTGTTCCTGGGTAAAGTGATCATGTCCCGCATGCCACGCGGGACACTGAAGACATAAAAATGTCACATTTCATTGTACAAATATACCATAAGTTTGTGTAGATGTTAAAAAGCAATATATCTCCTGCTTTGGGCATGGACAATAAGGAACAGACCTGCAGGATATTTATTCTTTTAACCAAGTAAAGAGTTCGGTCCCATGAGTTGGAAGATATGTTGCGAAAGGCTGACAGAAGATTACGTTTCCATTTCTGCACATATGATATATTAGCAAGCAAAAGATTTTTATATATATATATATATATATATATATATATATATATATATATATATATATATATATATATATATATATAGCCAATAAATCCTACAACTTCTTCTTGCTGGTATTGCACCCGAAGAGCTGACTTAGGATTTTACATCTCATTTAACTTCGTGTCAGGTGAAACTCTCTCCCTTTTTGGCTGGCTGAAACCTGCTGACAAAACTACTCGTTCATATTGAGAGAACCCATCGCCTGTAACCCTGACCTAATGGACAGACAGAGAGTCTAATGGACATGTGGGTTTGAGATGTGATGAAAAAGTCTGAATAGTGAGAGTCCATTTCTTTTTGGTCAGCTGGAGGGAAGATTAAATGTGAGAGCATGACTCTCTACGTGTTGCTGGATTCGGCACTCAGCGTATTATCGCTCTTGATACAGAGCCGTGGGAGGTATTTTACTCATTTACGCTTTTAGATATTTTAGTTTTTTTGGTTTTTTGGTCACATATAACGTTTCAGGTCATCAAATTAATTTCATTATCACACAAAGATACTACTGCTTTATTTATAAAGCACTTGAAAACAACAGCATCTACGCTGTGCTGTACAGACAATAACCAATAAACATTTAAAAAGGGAGAGAAAAAAAAACAAAGATTACAATAAAAATATAAAAAGGAATAAGAGCAAAAGTCTCAACGTGTGTTAAAAGCCAAGAGAAAACAAAATGTGTCTTAACGCAAGTTTTGAAAGTTGACAATAAATTTGCACTTCTAATACGGAACATCAAATCGCTCCATAACTTAGGAGCAGCAAAACTAAAAGCTCTGCTGATAAACAGAATAAATGCAGTATTCACTTTTAAAATGAATCCATGTATTAAGGGAAAACATATCCTAACCAAGCTGACCATGTGTGAAAAAGTTATCCCGGTCCTGATGTAGGAAACTGCTCCACACCATCACCGTTTTTGGCCCCAGCCTCATCTGGAGAATGTTTTGTTGTATTTTTCCCTGAAATGCTGTATTAGCTTCACAGCAGATGTAGCAGGACGCTCACCTTCCACAAACCTGAGGCTCATCAGGATGGTTTTGACAAATTTTAGACGGGCCTTTCCGTCTTTTTAGTCAGCAGGGATTTCCTAGCTTGGTGAAACATACCCCGAAACTATTCCGTGACGACACCTAAATTATCTGGACATCGCTACTTCTTTAGATGAAAAATTAGGAAATCACAAATTTAAAATAAAAAATAAAATGATAATCATCTCAAACTCTTTAAGGTTTTTTACCAAAAAAAAATCTTTATTAATCAGGTTCCAGAATTTCTTTTGCTGAAGCTGATGGAATAGCTTTGCACTGTGAAGCTGTGGTAATTTCTGTTACAGATTTCCAGTTGGATCCTGATTGTTTTCTGTTCATAACCTGGTTAATTTTCTATTACCCAGGTTATGGTTAGCCTGGTTAGGATATGTTCCATTTGCAAAAGCCACCAGGTCTTTATTTAAAATATGCTGGTACCTCAAAGACTTCACGAGGCTCTCCTTGCAGCTTAACAATGTCTTCAGAAGAGAAAGAGACCGGCACCATCACAGAACCATCCACCGTACATAACAGTGGACATCCGGTGCTTTCCCACATATTCATCATTTGCTTCCTGTGCCTGGTGGTAATCTGAACTTAGAGCTGTCCAGCCTTGTTTGTCACGGTTTCATGCATCGTTTTATGGGCAGGTTTAAGCAAGCAGCCATCCCTTTGAAGTCATTTCCTTATTCCTGGGCTCCATCCAAAAACGTCTAATTACAGCTCCTAGCTCCTGCTCTTAGCTCCTGTTCCTTGACCTTTCATTTTTTTTATATTTTCTTGAATTTATTTACATTTTTTTATTTCATTCATTGTGTTCAAACAAAACAATTAGACATAATTTTTACCTAAAGCAAAATATTTACAAAGACATTAAATTACAAAATCATCAACAAGACAATAAGCATCAAAATATACATGACAAAAACAAAAGATAATGAAATGAAATAGCTGAAATACACATTTTACTTTTTCTCTATATTCATAAAACACAAAATTTCACATGATCATTAATAATCAGGCATAACTGACATTCATGGGGTCAACAGCAAGAACTCACGAGCTGCTGTGCTGATTTCTGACGTGCATGAATGACGCGAGACAAATCCGGGCCTACATCTTTACGAAAATGAACTACAAAGTGCATGTTTCCGTGATGTGGGCTGTGCATATATGTCATGTCATGCAAAGGATTGTGGGATACCTCATAGCCCCTCAGCGTCGATAAGGGACAATTAGCTGCAAGAGGAAGCATACAGGCTCCTTTTTCTTCCTCCTTCTCCACTCATTACACTATCTGGACAGCACTGATCATGGCTACCATTGACGCACTTTGGCTAAAGAGCCATGTTTACACCTCTTGTAGACAGAAATTCATGTGTTAAAAGTTCCTGACATGATCAACTTTAAATGGTTCAGCAACTTTATTTTGTTCCGTGATGTCTTATGAGGACAACACACCCACCTAGTGTGCCCCAACCGTCTGACCTGTAGTTAAAAAAAATAAAAATTAAAAAAAAGCCCCGACAGGATGAAGTCCTCATCAGAGCCAAGCGATGGCATCTGCACTTGCTGGGAAAGGGGGGTGGGGAGGACTAATTCGCTGCGGTTTAACGTGCGCGAGAGGGGTCAGGAGACGCTGAGCTGTGTTTATGGTGAAAGATGCATGAGTACAGTTTGGCAGACAAGGAGCCTGAGGGAGAGACTTGCAAAGTGGGAGGAAAATCATTAGCTTTTGTTTGCATGTTCTCTCTCAATTACGTGTCTCCCAAGTCTGGCAGGGTGATGAAAAAGAGGAGAAGACGCGTAGCGTGAATAATGATTTGTCACTTCTTCTTCTTTTTTTTTATCACGGATGCGCGTCTGCTTCAAAAAGTGTCCTTGGTCTGGCTGCTTGAATTACAGCTCTGTGCTCTCCCCCCCCCCCCCCCCCTCTCCCCCCCACCCCACCCCACCCACCTAAGCTCTATCACACAGCCACATTTCATAGAAACGGGTTGTGGGGGAGAATACGGGTGTGACAAAACTATTGTTCATCCCACCTCTCAATATTTATCATAGTACAATTTCCCCCCACCGTCTCACTCTCAAGGGCTTGATTTATGACACGCTCCCCCCCCACACACACACACACACACACACACCCCCAAGCCTCATCAGAACAGCAAAGCGTTCATCACGGCGACTTTTCCCAGGCATCAGTTTTGTTTAATCCGAAAGCGGGAGAGGAAAAGAAGAGGAGGGGTGGCACGCGGGGGAAGTAGAGATAGATGGGAGTGAGGAGGACCAACTGGAGAGAGCGAATCGGACCATCGCAAAGACTGGGGGGGGGGGAGAGAGAGAGAAAAAAAAACACCGTTCACTTATCTATATATCAAAATGGCGTCACTGCCTTGCAAATTTGCTAAAGCTCATTTGTAATGTTTTCCGCTTGTCACTGGCCCTAATGCACACAGCTCATGGGAGTCGCCGCCTGCCACATGATCAATGGGAGGAGAGGAAAGTTACATCTCGCCATTAAACGCTTTTGACTTGCAGAATGCAAAGCGAGGCCGCTATGAGTGATGCCTTTTTTGGCGGCGGCGGCTCGGGGGAAGTTGTCAGATAGATTATAAATGGTGCTTTTTGGTTTACAACCGAACGTGCGCTCTCCCCTGCATGTAAAGGCAGCGGCTTTGTTGAGCACTCGCTCAAAGTCGCTCTCGGCCTCCGAAGCCCGTGGAGCGAGGCCGGATGCTGGAGATTAGGCTCGGCGTAATGAGAGAGGAATCAGGGCTGTTAGCCATCGGTTTGCTTCACACACCCTTAAGAGATTTTTTGCAGTGATTACGAACGGCCTTCAGGGTCAAGGGGACTCCACTTTAAATCACCGGCTAATTGGCCAACCTGGTCATTTATAGATTGGAGACAAGAACTCGCCTTGCACTTCTTGGATTCCTCCTGTGTCAACCTTTTTTCCTCTTCAAGTCCTTTGACATTGTCTGCGCTCCCTCTGCATTCGCTCTTGTATGCTAGCCTCCTGCTAAAGATTTAAATGGATTATCACTGAGCCTCTCCCAGGTTGTCTTTTCCTGCGTATTTCTAGTGGTAAACCTGTGTTGGCGCTACAAAGCCTGCCACAAATGCAAACAGCCCTGAGCCTTTTCAGGTGACCGTCGTTACGATCGTCGCTGTGTTTTAATGGGAGTTTGTTGTGGCAAACCAGCACAAACTAGTGCGTTATTGTGTAGCGCAGGGGTGTCAAACATACGGAACGCGGGCCCGGATCCGGCCCACTGAACAATTTAGTCCGGCCCTGTGGCTAAATGCATTATCATTTTTTTTCCCCAGTGTCCTGTCTGGCAATGTGGCAATAAGATGCCACAAAGAGCTCATCAGATTTGACTTTCACAAGTGGACAAGATAAAAGGAAGAGAATGATAAAACAATTATTGAAAAAAAACATGTACTTCGTTTAATTGAAAATATGCAGTTCCTATATTGTCCACGAGGGGCGCTGTGTTTTAATTAGCAGATTAAGCTTCAGGTGTGGAAAAATTCAAATCATTTGTTAATTTTTATCTGTTTGATGTATTTTATCATGCAGGACAGTGTTTTTAAGTTTCAAAAAATGTGAATAAATGTTTTTCAACATTGTATAATCACTGTGATCAGTTCTTATGCATAATGCACAAGTAAATGTTTAACTGAGTAAAAGTATTGTTGAAATTGCACATACTTTTCTTAAAAACGCTGAGATTATTCATAATATATTGTGTAAAAGTGAAATTAACTTAATATAAAAATCAACAACAAGTCCACATTTATTAGTTCTATTTAATCTTGCAATGAGTTAACTCGTGTGGCCCTCTTGAGATCAGATTAAGCTGTATGCGACCCCTAAACCAAAATGAGTTTGACACCGTTGGTGTAGCGGAAGGGAAACGATGCGTGGACTTCAACCGTCTTTACAAAGCGCAGGGGTGTGCATTGGTATTCAGCGACACGAGTCAATCATTTTCTACCGATGCAACTCTTCTAAAGTTTAAAACGTTTGCCTATTCTTTGCTAAAGCTTGAGCTCGGTCAGAAAAGGTGAGAGTCTGTGAACAGCAGATTTCAAGTCTTGCCTTAGAGTGAGAATGGGATTTAGGCCTGAACTTTGACTGGACCGTTCTAACACGGGTTAATAGTTTCATTTAAATCACTCCACCTTGGCTGCTGCTGCATGTTTAGGGTCTTTGTCCCTAAACATGTCTAACCTCCACCCCAGTGTCAAGTCATCTGCAGCTGCCAACAGGTTTTCTCTCATAACTGCCCTTCATTTAGCTCCCATCTGCCCTTCATTTCTGATCGGTTTTCTTATCCCTGTGGCCGTCACCGTGTTTCACCAATGGAAAGTTGTGTTCAGGTACTAGTTTTCTGCTACGCATACAATTTTTTAATTAAGGCCAAAATTGGATATTTTGGTCTCATCTGACCAGGACACCCTCCTTCCTATGTTTACCTCTTCGCTGTGACACCACAGCTGGAGAATTCATTGCTATCTTTGATTTAAAACTTGAACGTTACATTGTTATCTGTCAGATCTCTTCTCTCCGGGCCATGTTCGTTCATTTCCGCGAGGTGGGCTGTGCTTTATACCCCATGTCACACACAGGATTGTGGGATTCCTTACGGCTCCTTAGCGCCTGTACACTGCAAAAACCGAACTAAAAATAAGTAATTTTTTCTTAAAATTAGTGCATTTGTCCTTGATTTGAGCAGGTAAATAAGATGATCTGCCAATGGAATAAGATAGTTTTACTTAAAATAGGAACAACTCATTTCCATCATCTTATTTCAAGTGCAGTATATCTAATTATCTCATTTTAGGGGTCAAGATACTCATTCCATTGGCAGATGATCTTATTTAACTTCCTCAAATCTAGGGCAGAAACACTAATTCTTTAGAACATTTTACTTATTTTTACATCCGTTTTTGCAGTGTAAGAGACGTTGTGAGCTCCCTACACCAAAGGAACTATGGTAGGAAGCATACAGGCTCCTTTTCCTATCTCCTTCTTCACTGCCTTACCTCTTTGTTCAGCACTTGTCATGCCGAACTTCCGCTTTGGCTAAAGAATCCTTTTAGACCTTTTTGGATGCGGCCACGATGTTGTTGAGGATGGTGAAGGGAGGCAGTGAGGGGTTGTTCTCCATCATCCACTGTCTTAAGCGGGTTAAGTTCAACCCACCCAAAATAATCCTGCGGAGAGTGGATGAGATACTCCCAACATTATTAAAAACAGCTCAGGTCGGAAAACTTATTTCTGATTTACTTGAGATTAATCTCTGATTTTAGAAACGTTTTTGTTTTTCTTGAAAGCAGTAGAGTCCACAAAAGTCTTTTGTTTTTTGCTGCAGAGGGCTGAGGCTTTATTTAAGATAACCTTATCATTACAGGCGACAGAGAGGACCACATCTCATTAGAGCCGCATTTAGATGTGGAGGATTAAAGCGAGCCGCTTCTCAGAAGCTCCTACTCTCCCACCTAAAAGTATATACACATATGAATATGAATCATCGTTAGAGCTACCTGGGGACACAATCATCGTTCCGGGGTAAAAAGTTGCAAACTGGCAGTCTTCGTCAGCATTCGCTGTGCGTTAAGTAACAGCCGTCGGTGTGATTCACTCGTCCAAACGTTAACCTACTAGCTAAAAGCGTGCACGGTTTTTGTACGGGCGGGATTAGCTGACCCACATGCGTTGTCGCCTGCAGGATGTGTTCACTGTTCGTCACGCACTCATTCGGTGCAGAAAATCCAAACACACAAAAGGCCTGTGGAGACTTTCACCTTCATTTGTTTTTGTTGTTTTTTCCCCCCCACACGCTTCACTAAATATAGCCGTTCAATTTCCTCTTCTGTTAAATCCATTTACTTTATAGGACCCCCCTCCCCCCTCTCCACGTGCCACACAGAGGCAATAACGTTATAAATAGCCCCCACAAACCCAGGGAAATGTTGCCGCTATGTATCAGTTCTCCCGCTGAGGAGAAAGTTGGAGGATGTTTTTAAAAGAGGATCCAACGCCTGCTGCTGTGGTTTTCTGAATGCGTGCAGTGGCTACGGCTCCCTCCGGTACACGCTGCCAAATACTTGGTTAAGCTGTTTATTGATCTTGGAAGGGAGGTATATTCCCAGCCTCGTACAGGCGGCGGGCTTTTAAAAGGAAGACCTCTCGGCAAAGACAGTCACTACCGATACTCATCACGTACCCATCCACCCCGCGCCCCCCGCCGTCGACCGCAGTTTACAGCCGGAAACCGACGGAAAGAGAGTTTGAGAGGAAATAAGGAGCATTGGGGCGCACACTCACCTCAGAGGTTCAGGGCAAACAAAATGGATCTTAGAGACGTGCCGGGCGAGCTTGAGAAATGCCTCTTACCGTTTTATGTAAATGATTGTGTAATTTACTGCTGTTCACACTCAATCGCACAGGCATTTGAGTTTCTGCCGGCTGGCTTTGATGCGGTGCAGCTTCCTCTCGAGCAACTGAAACTAGTTTGAAGCGCTGAGATATCCTAAATAATGCGTATTCTCAAATATATCTGTTCCTTTCAGAGCACATCCCATTGATCAAAACTGCTTTGAGTAAAGCCCTCGAGCTAGTCACCAGATTCAAATTCCTGGGATTATTAATTGATAAGATGCTTTCTCTCAAAGTCTGATGTTTGATCTTCAAATAAAGGTTGAAACTCATTTTTTTAGTTGTTGTTTTTTTGTAATTTTCTTCCTCAGCGCTCGGAAGCTTCTGATAACAGCTACTTTTTTCTCCGTACTTAATTAGAGCTATGCTGTGTATATTATGTGTGCTACCACCAGCTGTCTACAGTGCTTGACTCAGTGGTTTAACGCAGTATTCTGAGATTTATCACTGGTTGTACGGGCCTCACCCACCACTATATAATGTATGTTAGAACTGGCATGACTTCCCTGAATGTAGCGTTATAGCCAATTCAGTTCAGTTTATTTATAAGCATCAATTCACAGTCTCTCCAAGCAGCATTCACTCCTCCTGAAAGAGCGTAGAGCCACAGTGGACAGTCGTCTGCATTGTTGATGGCTTTGCAGCAATCCCTCATACCGAGCATGCATGAGGCGACAGTGGGGAGGAAAACTCCCCCTTTAACAGGGAAGAAAACCTCCAGCAGAACCACGCTCAATGTGAACAGCCATCTGTCTGTCTGCTCAAACCCAACACACACACAAAAAGAGCACAGAAATGGTAATACTGGAGTACTTTCTATGTGAGAGAAAGGTAAAACTGCAATAATAGGGCCAGTTCCTTCAGTGGTTTCATCTAGGAGAGAGACACAGTTGAGTGGATGAGCTCCGAGTCCGTTTTTAAGTCTGTAGGATGAAAAAGAGTGCATACAGTTTGCTGGAGTACAAGCTCAGCCAACGGCTACGCCCAGCAGAGAGAGAGAGTTAAACACTGAAAGACAGCACCAAGCCATCATCAATGCAGGATGAAGGCTTTATAACACTCTTTGTACCTACATATGTATGCGCCTTTCTTTGGAGAACTGAAAGCTGTTATGCCCTACACTCAAATTATGTTTTTCTATTTCTCGGCTCCTTGTGTTCAAACTAAAATGGGAAAGAAAGCTTTCAGCTTCTCTGTCTCCTCTGCTTGTAATGCCGTCCAATCTGAACTGAAACTGTCAGAAGCTATTTCTCGGAAAGCCTTTTGCTCTCTCTAAAGAAACTAACAGAAATCCTCCAGAAAGTGCGCGTCTGTCATGTCAACTATGACATGGGCCGCTGTCTTTGTTGGCCAGGTCAACCTGGTGATGGAGTTCTGGATCTAATTGGGTCTTTTATCTGGTTAAATAACACTTTTTTTGTGTTCACTAGCTTCCAGCAGTAGGGTTCAGCTTTACCCAGAGCCAGCGGGATAATATAGTGATGCCCAATTAATAATCAATGAGGAAATTGTTGGATTATGTCCTACTAAAGATCTTTTTTTTACATTGAATATTAAAAAAAAACAATAATTTCAAGTAAAATAAAGGATTGTCATCAGTCAAGACAGTCAGGACAAAAATCTCACCTGGTTTGGATGCAAAGTGCCGTTTTACTGATAGGTGGGCTTTTGTGGTAGTTTAAAGGTAAAGTTGTATAAGTCAACTTTTTATGTGAGAGAAAGGTCAACACCAACTTGAGCCATTGTGACAGAATTAGAGACTATCTAGCTGAGCTGTACAACAAACGAGGCTTGATATTGATTAATATAAATATATCTCCCCATCCACCAGTCACAGTTAACATTAGGTGAACTGAATTGTACTGATTAAATCTTTATCATTGAATGTGTGAGTGGGTGGCACATGCAATCAAGTGAAAAACTATGTATTAGTAAATGTTTACATACTGATGTCTAATCTAACCTTATATCCTTGTAAAAGAATGTGATCTGATTGGACACCTTCCACGAAAGTTTAACAGTTGCTTTCTGATGCACTTTGTATCAAAAGGCAAGAGTATGTGGAAGGTGTCATGATGACATCTTAGGGTTTTTGGAAACGTCTTTTAACACCTTGTGATCTGCTTTCAGAGTGCTTTTGAAATAATTTAATTTCAATCATTCAGACATTTTTAATAGTAGTTACCAACAAAGGCTCGGTCATACAATTATAAAGTATAAACAGAGCCTCATGATTCTGCGAGTCTTTTTATATAACATTGCAATTACCTTTCATATTTTCACCTATAAATGACTGATGTATGACTTCCAATTTATTTATCGTCAAGAATAACATCCAGAAATTTAGCTTTACACGCTTAATTACAACGGCATCTACATCAGTTGGTCTTTTCATTGGAAATTCTTCTATTAGTGGATATCATTTCTTTCAACATTTATGGATAATTTTTTTTAACATTAAACAATGTTTTTTATCCTTTTAACCTGTATCAATGTTTAATTTTTTTTGCAGAGTAGAACCCGGTGGTTGATAGATAGATAGATAGATAGATAGATAGATAGATAGATAGATAGATAGATAGATAGATAGATAGATAGATAGATAGATAGATAGATAGATAGATAGATAGATAGATAGATAGATAGATAGATAGATAGATTTATTTATTTATTTATTTATTTATATAGATTTATTTATTTATTTTTTCCAAATGTATACTGTGTAGAGAAAATAGTCTATAATTGGAAGTCATGCTTGTTCCCATGTTTATAAAGTGGAATGACTTTATCGACTTTCATAATTTCAGGTAATCTCCCAGTAGATAGATTACATATACTGTATATGTAAATGTTTAAATACATCAATTGTAGTCTAACCCTTACTAATATATCCATATCTAAACAGTCTGTTGATCTCTGTTTTGTATTGTACAGGTTTTGATAGTAGTCACTTTTTTCTTCTTTTTCTATTTTGGAAAGAAAAATCCTGTTAACATTTTCCCTAGTAGTGCTTTTACAATATAAATTTGTTTGTTGCAATGTTTGAATATACATTCACAAACAACGACTTAATTCCTCCACTATTATCTTTTCATTTGAAATTCCAAGATTGTATTTGACAAAATACTTTGGAAGACGAGTTTTCCCTTCATCCTTTATCATTACGCTGTTTATTATTCCCCGCTGAGCTTTCATATTATTTCTATTTTTCTTTAGTAAGTTATTATAGTACTTTTTTATGTTTTCTTAAGATCCATACTAAGTTAATTTTAGATTTATTGTATTTTCCTTCTCCCTCCTTTGTTCCTAAGTTTAGAAAGCATCTGTATAAGCATTTTCTTTTCTTCCTACAGACATTTTGCAGACCATTTGTCATTCAAAGTGTGTCAGCTGCATTTTTCTTAGTAAAAAATGAAAGGCTGCAGGTTTTGTTATAATTCACAAATCATCACAAATTAATTGTATGCCTTATTCACATCATGTTCATACACCTTTTCCTTAATTTATTTTTTTAAAGTCACTTTTCAATGCCTCCTAGCTTTTTTCAATCTGTTTCTAATTATCTGGCTTGTGGTAGTTTCCTCTGTGTTCTCTTGATTGTTACCATACTGCTGACTGAATTTGACTTTGTAAAAATGTTGTGCATTGGTGCTATATAAATGAAATTGAATTGAAATTGAACTGTGAAAACAGGTAAATGGTCACTTACTGTACATCTGCTGATGAGATCCCAGTTCCCACCTTTCCATCCTTACGTTGATGAAAATATCATCAATGACAATCGGGGTCTGTAATGTAGTTTTGGTTCATGTTTCAGAGGACTTGTAATTTTACCTTTCAGAGCCGATTTAATGCAACTTCCCCACCTTTTGTTTTTTTCCGTGTATCTTGTACAATTCGCATCCTCCATATTTTAACCTGGTTTCTGAAACTGCAATAAGGCAAAAATAATTTTATCAATCTGTTTTATTGTCTTTCATTTTTTAGAAAAATTCCCAGTTAAACTCCTAATATGGACATAAAGACTTCTGAAGAATCATCAAATCGGTGAAAATTTTTAAGAAAAATATTTAGCCATTTAACTTTATATGTTTAACAAGATTAGGTTTCTGACTGTTATACTGTCTAATTTATCTTCTACTTTATTTTTCTTTCAGTATAAATCCATTGACCTGTCAGGGGTTACAGATAGAAAGTAGTCTATAGGTCCAATGTGGCACCATTACAATATTTAATAATCCCTCCATCCATCAATGTTAATTGGTAATTAAATGAAGGGAAAGAAAAAAGAAAACTATTATAATGTTTTTGGATCTTGTTAAAGTAACTAATAGGGAACTGTTTTGGTTATATATTTTCTTCGTAATATTGCTCTGTTCTTAAGAGTCAATGATACGGATAAAGAAGAGAGCACTATATAAATATTTTATTGCTACAATCTTTAAATATTGCCATCTGGGTTTAGAACCAATGAAAAGGATGAGTAACCTTCTTTTAGGAACAGTTTGCCAAATGATGTGCAGCATATTGTGTAGTGTATGAGCTCACACTCAATACAACCCTGAATCACAGAGCCCCTGCATATCAAATCCTATTTAAACTCCTACTACAATGCAGGTATCATTTGGATTCATAATAACATCACATATTTCTTTGTTAAGTATGAAATAATTTAATTTTGAGCCAAATTGAATGAAAGCCATTCATATATTGCTGCACTTTATCAACTTGAATGTCTCCTCCAACGCCGTCTTGCAGTGTTACACACAAAGTCAGCCTGCACACTCGTAATTGCTCATGCAGACACCACACACTGTGCTGCAGCCAAGACAGATTGGACTGTTGATAGAGCTCCCAGGAGTGGGAAGAGTGTTTGTGGCTGGTTCAGAGTCTGGCCAAAGAGCCCCACAGTTATTACACCATACAATGGCCACTGGTGCCTTATATCATCTTGTAGCCCTTAATTAATTGATGATAATCAGGAATAGGTGTTAGCCTAGGAGTTGATTTGACTTGAATAGAGAACTTGGGAAGCACCTATGGAATATGCATACTGGTAAAATGAATAAAAAATTATATAATTACGTTGATGGAACAAAACCAATTGGGGCTGCATTTGAAATTCCTGTTTCAAAGCATTCATCTGATATAGGGATAGACTTCTGTATGAAGAACCACATACAGGTTGGAAAGTTGAGAACTGCAAGGGCACCATGCCCCTCCAGCGATGACTCGTAATAATTTACCAAGGGTTCCTACATATTTGCAAATTGAATATTCTAGGTTTTCCCAGACTCACATTTTCAAAATGCTTATTCCTATGTTTTCCCATTTGTAAGGTATATATATAAAAAAAAATCACTGTGAATTTACACTGGTCAGGCTTCAAATATTTAACGTTCAAATGTTCATCCTGCAATGGACTACATTTCAGGTACCATATTTTCTCAGACTTCATTGCAACAATGTTTAACAGAAAATGTACACTTAAAAACATGCAAAAGTAGCCTATAAATGTTATGTCCGCAAGACTCATATGTAGCTGATGCTTGTTAAAAAAGAAAGCCAGCAAGAAGCCAATTAAAAATAATTTGTTTCTCTTGCTAACCAAATAAGCATACATTGGATTGCATTTTTTATTAATCCTTTATTTATAAAGGTTAGTCCCTTGACACTCTGTGTCTCATTTAAAAGAGAGACCTGTTTAAACATTCATTTACAACAGTAGTTACAAATTTAAAAGTGTCCCAACATATGGTTTAAAACTTCATGACAAAAGTAAGATATGTACAACGTCTAAATAAAGCAAGTATAATTTCCTATATACCCTATCTCCAGTCATTTTAATAAAACTCTGAATTCTCCAAGTGTGACCAGACTGGACAGCTTCAGGTCCTGCTGAAGAGTGCTCCCACTGGAGAAGCCTGAAAAAGATAAGGCCTTTTCCCCCAGCTCTGAGCGAGGTGCAGTGGTGAGTAGTGTTTTTACTGTCTGTGATGAATCTAAGCGCTCCATGATACACAACGTCTAGCATGAGTATAGAGCTGACAGAGGCATTCATATAGACTATCTCTGTAATCTAAAACACTCAAACAAAGGTGGCAGACACCAACTGTTTCCGTACCTGATAAGAGAAACATGACTTATTTCAATAAAGGAATTCTAGCTTGAGCTTAAGCTTTTTCAACAGACTTTCAATATGACCCTTAAAGGTCAAAATATCATCAATTTGTATGCCGAGATATTTATAGGTTGATGCAAAATTAATGTACTGTCCTTGTTTTGTAACAATTTTAGGCAGAGGTGAGGGAAACTTAATTCTATAAGCAAATAATATACCTTTAGTTTTACCTGCATTCAATACCATCCCAAGTTCTAAAAAGGTGAGACCGAATGGTGTCAAAGGAAGCCTGCCGATGTTGAAAAACAAAAACAATGGATTTAGAACGACAGTAGATCACAGAATCATCAGCATAGAGATGCATAGCTGTATCTTTGAGACCTTGTCCCAGTGTGTCTATGTGTAAATGTGAACAGAGTGGGCCCTAAAATTGAGCCATGATGGACTTTTTGTAATGTCCCAATAACTTGATGTTAGACCATCAGTTTGCACACACTGTTTACACCCAGTCAAGTCATTTAAAAACAAAGCTGTGGTGTAATCTTTGAATCCAATGTCCAAAAGCAAAAAGAGCAAAAAAAAAAAGTAAAAAGAAATATATTACAGCTATATAATATTATATACATATTACAAAGTGTTGTAGGTGTTTAAAGCTTAACTTAAGTTCATTGTTGTATTTTTAGGTCATCACGCCCCATTGGAAAAACTACATTGCTGTGTACCTGATGGCCAAGTCTCATGAGCTGGGCTATCGCAAGGTCCTCGCTACCAGCCAGTAAGGACTAAAATTGAATTAATTAGTTTTAATAAATGATCTGTAGCATAGAATTTCCACCAACATTGTTACAGTAGTCATCTATTGATACATTTATTCCTTTAGTTTTGGAAGCTAAAGGAAGCTAAACATTCGTGTTGTCTTTATGCCATCCTCTAATTGGCTAATTAACAGCATTTATTTTTCCATCGGCTTCATAAACTAGTCCTCCTGGATCAGTGCTGCCGTGCTCTTTCTGTGTCTCTGCTCTGGCTTCTCTAACCCTCAGTCAGTTGTGGCAGAAGGCCGTTCACACTGAGCTTGGTTCTGGTTCTACTGGAGGTTTCTTCCTGTTAAAGGGGAGTTTTCCCCTCCACTGCTGTTACATGCATGCTCAGTATGAGGGATTGCTGCAAAGTCAATGACACAACACCAGCTACTATCCACTGTGGCTACACACTCATCCAGGTATAAATCCATGATAACCTACAAATTAAGAACGCAGTTTTCAAATGATCATATTGTGTTTTTTGTTTTTTTAAGAACAAGCTATTTCATTGAACTAGCCCTATGGGGAAAAGTATTCACCCCCTAAACTTAATAACTAGTAGTGCTACTCTTCACAGCAACAAGAATTAGCAGTGAGTTAAAATCAGCAAATGGTTTCCAAAAATATAAATACTCAGGTTATAATTATCTGATCATTGAGTTTGGGTGATGGCCTGACAAAGTTTGACACTGAAGCAAAGGTCCCTTATTAATAACTTTTCTATATAAGAAAATCATTATAAAATTGGGGTTTTGATGTAAAAAGAAAAATAATTATGATGTTATATTTTTTCTGATGACAGAATCCTGAAATTCAGCCTTTGCTTCTCCTTCAGTCGTGAAAAAACTGTCTTGGTCTTTTGTCATTTAAATCCCCTTGATGTTGCAACTCCAGTCTTTGTGCTTAGTGTGTTTACCTTATCGTGACACTTATCGTCTCTTGTACCTGCTGAGCAAACATGCACCTCTCCACCTTATAACTCCGTCTTCCTCTGCTACAATCCTCAGGCCTCCCATTAGTGTCATCGCGCTCTACTGAGCTGCACTTGTCATACCGATACCAAACTAATCAAGAGTAATGAATTAATTTAACTGATGATAATAATGTTATTAAAATGCAAATTGTTAATTTCTTCTAATTGCTCTGCATCGCATGCAATCAGTCGCAAGGGCTACTATCGTCACCCGAAATTTGGCTTATTTTCCCACTTTGCCCTCGGAGCTTTGTGAAAGAAAGAAACAATTTCCATTTTCCTCATTTTTTATTAAGAGTCGGAGTATATTGGTTAGTTCTGTCATGGTCTGGTTAGAGATGTGATTGTGTGTCGTATCACTTCGTTGTAATCTTCCTGTTTTCCCTGCTCCGGTGATTGTGAATGAGCTGCTGACTGTAGAACTGTAATTGGAAAATGCATGACTGATTTACTAAGACGAAGGATACATGCAAGCATTTTTTTTTTTTGTTATTTGCTGTTTTATTTTAGTATTCATTGCTTTTGCCGGCTCCAAACTATAATACAAGACAGAGAACAGAAGAGCGCGAGCATTAAAAGTTGACTAACTCCTCTCCAATCCATCCTGCTTGGCAGAGTTCGTGTGCAGACCGGTAAAGCGGTTCATAGGAATTATCCCCATGGTTTATTGAGCGCCGCTTAATTAATCCTTCTGCTTGTTGTTGGCTTGTTGAGTTTTAAAATACAAACATTTTTTTTTTTTTGTCTGAGGCAGCGCTGTAATTAAAGTGCATAAACAATTAAATTCTATATATCTTCATTGGGTGCTGCCAGATCCGGCGACAGAAGCTGACCAATCAGAGAAGAGTGGACTTCTTAGATCAACACAAAGTAAAGTGGCTGCAGGATATTCCAGGTTTTTCTTTTTCTGCTGAATGGTGATCAGAAAAATTAAATGTCTGCCTGAATAAAATCCAGTTAAGCAAACCCTCTTCAAAAGGTACCTTTATCAATCGCACTCTGAATGCTGCGGTTCTGCTCTGAAACACAGCAGACAGACGAGAGAAAAAGTTGGAATTTCAAAGCTCCCTTAGTTTCTGAAACATCTTTGTTTGTATCCAAAACCCATTTTTGTTACAGAAAACTAACTTTACGTTTCACTCTGTGCCGACAGTGTCAAATGGTAGCATTGTGCTCTCACAGTTAACAACAGAGAGAGCCTTTGTTTGCAAATTTAAACAAGTAAAAGTGTTAAACCTAATCAGGAGTTTCTAGCCCACCAAAATGACTCCAAGGGATCATCGGGGGTTGATCCAGGAGATGAGGAAGCACTACTGGGCTCCCTTAATTCAGTTAAGATTAATTATTTGCAGAAAAATGATCGCGACTTTTTGGAAATTGTTCAGAAATGGAACATAATGCTGACATGGCGGAGCCAGTGTGGTGGTCTGTGGCTGCTTTGCATGATCAACACCCGGATCTTTTCTTATCTGTGTCAGAAAGTCCTGAAGGAGAATTTCCGGGTCATCAATTTGCGACCATAAGGCCAAGTACAATTCATTCTTCACATACATAGAGTTGACAATTTACTTAAAATTAGTTGGGTTTTTTTATGTATTTTTTATCCACAGTCACAAAAGGCAAAAATAAATCAGGAAAGAGTGCGTGTTGTGCGTTTAACCACCAGATTTTATGCATATATTCAAATATTGTTTGACGCATCATGTGTTTTTTTGTACAATTCATTCTTCACATACACATAGAGTTGACAATTTGCTTAAATTATTATTATAATTTTTTTTATCCACAGTCACAAAAGGCAAAAATAAATCAGGAAAGAGTGCGTGTTGTGCGTTTAACCACCAAATTTTATGGCCTTCACAGGTCAGAGACTAAATTTACCACAAAAGCTTTTGCAGCATCGTATTAGTTTATACACAAAGCTTATTTGATATCATCTCAGGCAGAGATTAGTGTGGTATTCGCAGATTAAATATTTGGAACAGACTTGATTCTGCCGCACACAAGAGCAGCGAGATGAATTCAGATGAAGAGTGGCATGTTTTTAAATACTGAAGACGATACTAATGAAAGTTTTGATACTGAATAAAACACCAAGACACTTAAATCTCTCTGGTTGAGTGCCCGTTTTATTTTTTTTAGGTAATAATCATGATCTCAGATTTAGAGATTAAAAAAAACACGCCAAACCCTTCTGTCAAAACCATTTATTTATCATATTCAATTTAATTCCTTTGTTTTTTGAATGGGCACCGCTGAATGAGAAGTTCTTGGACTCTCGTAGGGAAATTACCTCCTGTCTTTTAAAATGGAAATGAAGCTGCAGAGTTCGGTCAGGGCTGGCGGGGATGTCGGTGTCCGCGATCGCTGTCTTTAACCGGGAGCTGCTGCAAATGATGAACCTCTGTTTGTTCCACAGTTCTCCTCTCACTGCTGTCATTGAGAAAGCTTAGTGCTTAGCCTGTGACTCTCAGAGCCATGGATCAAACGGATGGCGCGCCGGCTTAAGAAAGGCCGTGACCCTCTGCTCAGCTGAGCAGCGGAAGCTTGTTCACGCAGTAAGCCTGAATGCACGAGGAGACTCTGGCTATTTCCGCATGATGTAATCAACCTGCGGTGGCAGCTGGGAAGGAAATGCATATATCTACTTCATGCCCCTACCCATACACTGTTCTTAAAACTGAATTTCTGCCCGAAACAAGGAATCCCTGCTTTCCGGGAGCCCGTCGAAGGCGGGGCCGTTGCTCATTTATTGCACGTGGCGGGTCAAAGTAGATGTTCCCCTGAGCCGCCAGCAGTGGCAGTCACTGAGCCAAATTGATGTGTTTGTGCGGGTGTGGGGGGAGTGGGGGGGGGGGGGGGGGGGCTGGAACAGCAGAACAAGACACTTGAGGCGCAGACACTGTTGTCATTTATTTCACAATGAAGGCACAGAGTTTGAAAGCACACGCTGGGGAGGTATTATGCTGCTTCTGCTTGGAGAGACGGCATGATAAGGGCTAAACTCTGCTGGCAATATGGCAGGATGGTTTTCTGAAGACGGATAAAAAAAGATGCACCGCAAAGCGTAGGGAGGCAGTCTTTTTGTTTCTGCAACTGTGCTTTGCATCGCCTTCTGTGCTTCTGTGGTTGGTATTAATGAGAAAACGGTGATTATTATATATTTTTTTAGACTTTCTGTTGCTGAATGGTCGCAATCATTACTGGCAATGTTTTATGAGCTAGCATTTTCCAAACTAGCCACTTATATTTAGTCCCCTTTATGCTAAAACCCCTAAATAACATTTATACAACAAACTGCCTCCATAAGTCACCTAATTAGCAAATAGACTCCATCTGTAGGTAATTTGCTCACAGAGTAAATAGAGCTTCTCTGTGACGCCTCAGGGGTCTGTCGAAGAATATTAAAGAGCATCATGAAGACCAAGAACCACATCAGGCAGGTCAGTGATAAAGTTATAGAGATTTTTAAAGCAGTAGAGTCTGGTTAGAAAACAGTGTCCCAAGCTTTGAATCTCTCAGACCACGATTCAATCTGTCATCTGAAAATGGAAAAGCTACAGCCGGTCCATCTAAAAGGGCAGGCCAGGCAAGTAGAGCATTAATGAGTTAATCAGCGAAGAGAGCTATGATGACCTTGGAGGAGCTGCCGAGATTCACCACTCAAGTGAAAAAAAAATGAACCTATCGCTAAAAAAACATCTAATATCATTCTGGTTTATTATAAAACAATGCAGTCAAGTTCAGTTTATCATGCAATGTGGTAAAACGTTTTCTACTTAAAGAAACCAAGCTAGTCGCATAGAGTATGGATTTTCCTATCCAACCTTAACATGCAAAACCCAGCATTTTATTAAAAACCTCCATTGGGCATTAAAAACCTGCAACAACTTTGTGTTTTTTAAAGAGATTTGAAACCCATTGGGGTGGAAGCTCTGATGTGACAAAATTCTAAAAAGGAGAAAAAGTGACAAAAATATAGGAAAAAGAGAGGTACAAACAACCGACACCTTAATAACATCACTGGAAAAATACGTAGTATTGTTTAATACAGGATGCATAAAGTAACAACGAAGCTAACTATGGAGTTTTTCTGTATGGAAGTGAATCTGTAAGTACCTGAATCCAAGCACCTGTAGGTGTTTGTGAGAGTGCGCGCTTGTGCATGTAAGGTTTATCCATGAGAAAAAAATCAACAGTGGTTGTGAGGAGCCAAAGATAGAGCACCGGGGCAGACTCTGGGGAAACCAGAACCCCAGACGCCTGAAAGGGCCCCCAGAGCAACGGTGCCCAAGAGGGACCAACACAGGGAGCTGCGGTGACAAGTGGGAGCTGTGGGCTCCACACTTTGTGGAGACGTGAGCCCCCAGGAGAGGGGGCAGTCCCAAACCCAACCTGACAAAAAGACAAACCGAAAACCAGGAGGTGAACCCCCTTTTTATCAGGAGCCAGAAATAGTATTATTTCTGGTATAGTATTTATTTTAAGGCGTATAAATATACACAGTAATAGTATGGACGGGACTGGACTGGACAGCACCATGGACTGTCCTCCTTGCTGCCCTCTGGGACGAGGCTTCACTGCTTCCGCTGCAGGTCCACCAGGTTCTGCAGCAGCTTTGTCCTCGTTGCCATGAAACTGTTGAACTCTAAACTGGCCGCTGCATCACACATGCACAAAACTGAACTTTAGGGCCATTTTGCATCTGCACTGCCAGTGTTGCTGAACTTTTATAATTTTATAAATTTAAAAGTGCATTACTGAACATTTACTGCATTTTTGCACCATTGTTACTTTGCACTGCCAACATTTAACTTTTTCAAATTAATGCCTTTTTTGCACCATTATCTTTGCACCATAAACATGGTTGAACATTCTTCTGCACACTTTTTTTTAAAACAACTGCTTTTCTCCTGCAGTGTTACATTTTTATTATTGCTACACTCTATATTGTAATGTTATTTCATTTCAATTGCAATCTCATTACATTGTCGTAAGCTGTATGCAACGAAATTTTGTCTATGTCTAGGTAAATTCTCCATTTTAGATTTTGTTAAAGTGCAAAGCAGTGTTTCCTACAACTCAGGTATCAGATATGCTTATTTTTCAAGATACTACTAATACGAAACAAAGTCAGGCATGTGTTAAATATATCTTAATAAACTAGTACATTTGAAATGCCGCTATCATTCAGCCTTCTATCGATCAACCTATTGTACATCATGATTCTTAAGTACAGGCGCACAAAGACAATTCGCTAATCCCTCTCATAAATCAAGA
Organism: Fundulus heteroclitus; assembly: GCF_011125445.2. Taxonomy (NCBI): domain Eukaryota; kingdom Metazoa; phylum Chordata; class Actinopteri; order Cyprinodontiformes; family Fundulidae; genus Fundulus; species Fundulus heteroclitus. The sequence continues at coordinate 3,368,295 of NC_046381.1, forward strand.
ACCTTCTAAATATTCTCCCTCTGAATGTCAGTCAACCCCTTTATACATCAGTGAGCTACAATTTGGGCTGAACCAAATTAAATAGTTATTTTTGACAAATAAATGTCTCATGCAGGATAAAACTTGCCTTATGGGAAAGAGAGAGAGCAACTGGCCTTTAGTTTTACTCATCACTTATGCAGTGAGGAAAATGTGGGTCATTGGTAGGGAAAATGTATCTATAGTTAATTTTAAAATTCTCAACATGTAGTTTATAACTTTAAATCATTGCATCAATGAAGTGTCAGATTGTTGGAAATTTAAGCAAAAAACCAATCATCTAAATAGCAAAGTCCACTAAGTATCATTAATCAATAATTTATCCTGGTAAAATGTAGTATTGAGATTAAAATTTGTTGTTGTTTTTTGTTTGTTTGTTTTTTTTGTAGAGAGCTGGCCAGAAAGATAAAGTAAAATACAGTAAACAAGATCCATAACAACATCTAGTGCAAAACTAATACAACTGATATTTAGTATTGGCATGTTAATGGCCAACAACATTATAGTGTTGTACAAACAAACAACAACCAATGGAAAAGTCTTCAGGCATACAACAATGGCCATTTATTACTGGTTTTCACAACCAGTAATAAAACTTAAACTACTAAAACTACCTAAGATCTGCTTGGGCAAGTGCATTCATAACTAGCTGACCAACTTAACCTAAAAAAGTCACAACAAATGTAGCAGAGACCAAGTCTTTTAGTCTCCTGCAATAAGAAGCAATGTTTATTTCTGAAAAAAGAAACATAATTTCAATTTATTTTGAGAGTAAATCAATATAATGTGTTTTAATGGACAAATTTGGAAAACTAAGGATGCCTAAATAACAGTCAATCAAAATGTTCTAGTTCAATTTCAGTCCCTTGAAATGTTTTGATTTTTAAACAACATCAAAGGGAACCCAAGGGTTTATCTCCTGTCAGAAAAAAATAGATAATAGAGTCATCTGCATAAAAATGCAATTTAACATTTGATAATTCACAAAATTCAGAAATATCATATACATAGGAATAAGAAAGTGACCCGACACAACTCATTTTGGTCTGGGATCAGTCTCTGCCCCCAGATAAAAAGCTTGAGCATGCAGGTGCCTTGATTTTATGTATTTTTACCTGAATATTGGTATATGTGATAAACTGAGTCAAAACTTGTTGGGACATCAAAGAATAAAGCAGCATAGTATGTTTGAAATTTACAATTTATCAGCAAGTGTAACATTGTTTTCTAAAGCCAGATTGATGCTTGAAAAGAATAAAGATTCAGTAGGTTTGAGGCCAATAGCTAAATGGTTCAGAATATTTCTGTTTGCAGAACATAACAGTTTCATGTAAATAGTTAATGTAACCCCGGTATACAGTATTCCCATCTGAAATATGGAAGATAAGCACAAATACTGTTCTCTGCTTGAGTTTGGTATCTTATTACCTCATACAGAAGGTGAGGGCCTTTGCCTTCATGTATTCCAGTTTTGCATAAAGTGATGGATTCTAACATACATGGAGCTGCTCTCACTCCCCCGTACCTCACAGTGGTCCCATCCACATGACCAGCGAAGCAATGCAACACCCAGGCAATGTCGCTCCTGAAAGATTGATGTCACCTGCAGACTCCATGACATCTTGAGCTCACCAGTTGGGCCGCAGTGATTTTACTTGATAATAAGTTGCCTGACTGCAGGAATGCATTTTTTTCTCTTGCTCCCGGAGGCATGTATTCCAAGGCAGCGCTGCTAGAAAATGATAAGACAGTTGAGGGATAATGGCTGTTGGTATTTCACCTGAGAGGCTTTTTTCTTGCTTTGACATCGCGGCTTAGTGTAGAGAGGGACAGCGAGGTATTGTCAGAGGCAGCCAAGTCCTGTTATTAGGACTTATATATGTTTCTCCGAAGAGATGACACATTGCTGCAGCACAACAAAGAACAGTCATGGGGAAATAGAAAACGGGACTAATCTAGTTTGCTGTTGTTAGTTGTTGTTTCCCTGTTTGCAATGTTTTCCTCGTCACATGATGGAGATTCAGCGGGAAAAGAAATGTTGCTTTTCAGTAACATTCAAATGATTGATAGCTTTTAATTGGGTTCGAACTGCGGGGAAGAAAAAGTCGACCATTGTGAATGTCTCAGTCTTCAACATCATTTAAATATAGTTTTATATCTGTGCCGCCTATTTACAACAAAAACTCATCTCACAACACTTTAAAACATAAACAAAGTCAAATCATATCCAGTTACACAAAGTCCAGTTAAATCTAAATGTATTTGATCGAGGACAGTTCAGTACAGTCACATTTAGATCGAATTTGAATTACAGACAGTTCAGCTGCATCCAAATATAGATCAAAACAGTCAGGGTCAGAAGGTCAAACAATCCCACTTGGTAGAAAAAAGTGTTCTTAACTAGATTAATGTACTGTGCCTCGCCTAAAATCTTTTATTAAACAAAGTTAAATATTTACTATGTTCATTACTATTTAGCCTGAAAGTGCTGTATTGGCAAGAGAGTACTAAAGACCCGCTCCCTATTATTTATCCACAAAGTGTACGCACAACAGTTCAAAGCAACTCAAAATGTGACTGTTTTTGCATGAAAAGAGAAATGTATTATTTATTTTTTTTAGGATTTGACACAAATGTAGAAGAAATTAATACACTGCCCACTGGTTTTAAGAAAATGAACTAAATCATGAGGTGAACTGTAGCCTCGATGTTACCCAAGAATCTTAGTCATTCTTCCAAAAGCAAAAGTTACTTTTTTGCATAACCTACCTTTCTGAATTGTACATTTACTTTCCAGTGATCCAAAAAAGTGCATTGTAAGATCCAAAAAAAAAAAAACATAGTCTTATAAACAAATAAACTGGTACATCCTGGAACACAAGGTGAAAAAATAACCTTAGTACAGAGCACTAACCTATACCTTCCAGAGGTTACAAGCTATCTCATTATATAACCCAGACCCCAAAAGTATCCTGTAAGTTGAGGGAAAGTATGTCTTCTGTGAGTTTCAGCAAAGTATGGCTATTATACTGTGTGGTAATATCATAAGAAAACAATACAAAAGGAGAAAACAAGAAGCCTTTTGATGTTTGAAACGTACACATGATTAAAGAAACGTGCATATTTCTATCTGTCATTTAAAACTGTGGGTCTAAGGATAATAGGAATCATCCGGCCTCCCATTTTCAAATTTAATTTTGTGGTTTTCTGTCAGGGTATGTGTGCTGTTCTCCTGGAAGCAAATTCTCCGTTTGAGTAACTTCACCCCGAGGCTTGATGGATGTGATAAAGATATTAGATTTTCATCAGTTCACACTCTCAAGTTTCTGCCACTAGGTGACTAAATAATTGAAGACTTCAGTCGTAAAAAAAAAAGAGTTCTGATAGATCTGCCAGAGTAAAAATGTTGCTTCCTCAAATTTATAAATTTTTCAGACGAGAGGAAAAGTCCTTGCCCAGAAACAGAACTACTCGGAAGCAGACATGTCTCTTTACAGCTGCACTTTATTGTTCTTCCCGTCCCCTTTTGTTTACATTTTTTAATGCCTGTTTTAAATTTGATCGCTACTTAGTATGGAATGTTATTCAGGTCTTTTCCATGTCTGGATCAGTCTGGAATTTGAAAAATATTTATTTTATCCCAAGTCTCGTTGCCTAAAGGTTTGGGACATAGTAATGTTCGGTATGCAACCACAGCAGGCACAGGGTTGAATTTTAAGATTATCATTGTTTCCTTTATCAATGAACGAAACAACAGGCTTTCACTGCTGGAATCGGACATCAGTCCAGCTAACCAGAAATTGTCCGTCCTCTGGATCCAGGTTACTGTACAGAACAAGGAAGAGACCTATCAGTATTGCAAATGCTGTCACTTTGTTTCCCCTTAAACCTGTTTCCTGAACCATTGCTTGATGTTTGGCTTTGCAGCTTCTCTAAAATCTCAAACCATCCAAAAGTTGTATCCAACCACCCAGGTCCATCCTTCCATTTGTCCTTTATCTCTCTATCTGACTGTCTATCCATCCATCCATCCATCCATCAGTTATCCATTAATTTGTCCCTTTTCTCTGTCCACCATTCATCCATCATTTATCCATCCATCTCTCCTTTATCTCTCTATCCACTTATCCATCCATCCATCCATCCATCCGTTATTCATCCATTTAGAACCTTTCTCTGTCCATTAATCTGTCGGTCTATCCTTACAATTGATCCATCATCCATCCATACCAGAATCATTCAGCCATTCAATTGTCCATTGTCTTGCTGTCTACCCATTTGTCTGTCTATCCATCCATTCGTCCATCGCCTCTGTCTATCCATCCACCTATTTGTATATTATCTTTCTATCCACCAATCTGTCCCTTCATCAGCTTTTCCATTTTCAATCCATCCTTCTATGTCACTCCCACAAACTATCTCTCCAGACATGCATTAATCATCATTTGTCCAATGATTCTTGCTTCTTTCCATAATTCCTCCATCCATCCATCCAGTCATCCACTGACTCGTTCATTCATAAGATAACTTGTCCACTATCCATCCATCCCTCTGTTCATCTTTCCTTCTTTCCCTCCATCTCTCTGTCAGTCCATCTACTGATGTAATGTTCCATTCACTGCTCTGTCTGTCTGTCCATCCATCTATCCACCCTGCTGCCGTCTTGCCTTTGGTCCCAAATGTAAAGTTCCTACCATAAATATAGGAAGCTTTCTGAATTTATACTTAAAAACCGAACCTATAAGAACTCTGGAAGTTTGTTTAAAACGTTTTACACAAATAATGTTTGTGAACCCTGATTCTAACAATCACACCATCAGTCAAAACAAATGTTCCTTTATGAAATCTGATAAGGAAATATTTTTTCTGAAGAAAACATGATTGTTCTATTAATGCTTATTCTGAGCACATTGCAAGTCTGAGACGTAAACACTCACATAGGCGATATTTCTGTTGTTCATATATTTAATTAAGGGGCTGAGTGAAACCTTTCTGTGAGGAGCACAGATCAGACTCACTGCATTTCTTCCCATCTTCAGAATCAGTGTTATTACACCAGCTGACCCCCCTAAGTTGTTTTCTTTATCCCCATGTCTGCCGTAAAGTAATTAGCGGGGCTGTTCATTAATTACACATGAGTCCGTAGCCAGACATCAGAGCGCTTCCTGAGCAGGTGACTGTATCAGTCAACTGAATCCAATTTCGCCAGCTTGCGCAACGTTCATAATTTGTCCAATCAAGACATCAGAGGCAATTTGTCTGGAGCGCCCCATCCCTCTGCCACCTCCTGAGCTCTTCTCGTGGAGGAAAAATTAAAGTATTCGTCAGCTGTCCCTGAAGGGCCACGCCTTTGGGAGCTGTGGCATCCTCCGTCTCCGTCGACAGAGCGAGCGCCTGGCTCACTCGTCACTGTAATTAGTTTTGTTTTGCTACAATTGTGCTCAGCAGTCCTACTTCATTGCCTGCACGCGGTCAGGCCTCATTCCACAGTATTGTATAAAAGCTGGCTTTGTTTTCAAGCCCCTCGCAACAGAAAGGAAAGCAAGCATTTATTTCTCCCTCTCTCAACAGCGTGTAATATCTGAACGTGCGTTTTGTGTCCAACACTCCACAGAACAACAATTACAGCCCAGTGTTCCATTGATGGAGCAAGGATGGCTTTAATTAATCAACAAAATATCACTGCATGTGGGATCAGACCAAATAAATAAATAAATAAAAAAACTGTTCTCTAGGGGAGTTTACCTATTGCAGATGGAGAGAATCTCAAAGCTTAGCAACAAAAGGACATAAAACCGGTGTAAATGATTTGAAATTATTACTTGGCAACAAATCTCCAAGACACTAGATCGTGTAGGGCTGGCTCCAATTGGCATGGCAGCAATTGTAGCCCATGAGCCTTATGTTCTATTTCATTTAAACGCACAAGCTAGGACGATGCTCAGGGATGAAGTTTTGTTAGAAAGGGACTTAGACATGTTTATTGGCTTATTCCTATTTACAACAGGCTGGTGTTGTGGCTGTGTGTCCAATTTAATGACATACAAACTGAAAGTTGTGCCAATAAACTGTTTTTTTTCTTGCATCTATCTAATGTTCTGCTGAAAATGTACAAGCAGTTACCTTACCTGCTGTAGATACATCTGTTGGCGTCTACGTTTAGTATAAATCCCGATTCATTGGTTTGAGAGCAGGCCCTCTTCTAAAGTGGACTTCTGCCATCTTAAAACATCTTTAATCTCAACAGCATCATAGCAGTTTGAGGCTATTTTACAATTATTTAGACCATTGTCATGTTAACATTAGGTGGTTATTTACACAAAGTCGATGTGTAAATGTGGATGCACTACCCATGACCATCCGGTGTGAAATATGTACTGAGAACAAAACATGAAATGGGTTTTTGGTCAGAATGACTGTCTGATAGAACGAGTAAGGCAGTGTAAAAAAAAATCAAAAAGGCTTAATTTAAAGGAAGAATCTGCGATTTTCTCTTTTTGAATAACTGCGCAAGCGCAGGATAATCTTACCTGCTCTTCCGCTCTTCAGGGGGATCGTGTGAATAAAATCTCCCAAACCCCCTCTGGTCTTATTTCTTTCTCCTGAGGCCTTCTTCTTCTTCTCATAAACATGAACGTGGTTTACGTCATGCGACTCTCAGCCACGTTGAAAGTCTACGGGAGAGCAGCGGTGCTATGATGAACGGCTAACACTGAAGCTAACCGCTAAGCTAACCGGATACATAAACACCAGAAGTGCGCACCCAGCAGGCTGAAACTAGCAAGGAAAAAGCACGCACACTGGCGTTACGTGAACGCGTCAGAATGATTGGCATGTGGGACAACCAATAGATAAGGTGATACCCCCGGGATTTGAAGGACATGAGGGGAATGAGGGTAGGACCAGTCCACTGACCAACCACTGCTCGCAGAGACACACAGGACAAACTACCATGCACGCGCACACACACATCTAAGGACAAATGAAACCAATTCACCTGACGTGTCGTGTTTTTGAACTTTGGGAGGAAGCCAGAGTACCAGAGAGAACTCACCGCATGGAAAGGGAGAACATGCAAACTCTATGCAGAGAGACGCCAGGCCAGAGTTCGACCTTCTTGCTGCAAGACAATGGTGCTACCAGCTGTGCCACTGTGCAACCCCTAGACCAATCTGGATCAAACATGCATGATCAGACGCTCTAAATCGTCGCTGGGTGTGAGTGTGTGTGCATAGTTGTTTGTCCTGTGTCTGTGTTGTCCTTTTATGGACTTATAACCTGTCCAGGGTTCAGCCAACCTCTCGCTTAGTTATTGCTGGACAAAAATATGAACAGATATTATTAGGGTGGTTTAAATTCACGTTTTTCTATGGATTTTATAATACCAAACTTTTACAGCTGGACAACTTATTTGGCTGTGTTTTTTCCTTTCCTCTAATGGTTATGTGACCCTAATAGCAATTCTCAGCAAGCAGTAACAGAGATTAAGGATCTTAATCAGTTGTTTCATTACAGTCAGCTGGCCCCCAACAGCAATCAGATGTACAATCATGGAAAAGGGATATAAAATAAAGTATTTACAAAATGATGTACAATTAAATTTACATAGGTTTAGAGCATCATTTATAATCATTTGTCTTTACCCTTTAGAAAAACACCCAACTACCAAGATAATTAAACTGAATACTTTTGGTTGAGTAAATGGGTGTGAAATTTACAGGAAGCAAATTGAAGAAGGTGGGAATACAATGGCTAGTGTGGCTATCAAATGGGGTACAAGGCCTGAATTCACACCTGAATTTCCCCACTGCGGGACAACAAAGGAATTCTTCTCTTGTCGGAAGCTGACATGTTTTGTTCCCGGTACTTTTTTGGGTGCTGGTCATTTTGCCACTCTACGATGTCCTTTTGTACCCAACTTTTCCCAATGTGAAACGAAGCATGTACCATCCATGCTTCTAATTTGGACGGGTTAGTGGGAAATCTCATACCAACTTTGACAACCGATGAGATAAAGCAGTTTTCTACAAAGTATTGAATGTCTACTATAAGGAAATGTTGTTATAAGAGTCCAAAGAAATAATATTTAGATCCACGAATAAGTTATCTTGGTTTAATGAGAGGTTTGTCATATTTGATAAGATATGAATGGGAGAGAAAGTCCGCTTTGTTCAAACCCTTCTACCCTTCACTAGCCGTTAGCTGCAGCCTCCAAGAAAGACAGACATGTAGTTGTTTATACGTACAAAGTGAAGAGGCAGTTAGAGCTATCGCCTTGAAAAATGGCTGATAGGATACACAGAGAACATAGATAAGAGCACAACTCAAAACAAGAGTTAAATCATGATTTAAACAAAAAGTTCCCAAAGAAACACGAAAACAGGAGCAACAGGGAATACACAACGTAAATAAAACACAGACCTCCAGGAAAGACAGATTTTCAAAATACAACATTCAGAAAAAAATCATATAAGCAAAAAATGGAAAGCAACTTCCAAATTAAAGCAAAACACAAGACCAAAGACTTAAAAATCATGACATTTTCGAGCTATGATGAAGTTATCCATGATAATCATAAAAATGTTGATATAACTTCTTTTATTCAAGCTCAAAAGCACATCTTCTCTAGCAATAGTCCCACAGGGCCACTCCAACCCACAGCTTTTCGCTTACCCAGTCCATTCCCGTCCCTTTAGATGCAAGCGTCACATCCTGCGACTACAATAAGCCGCAGCAATGAACCGTCGGGCAAGTGGCAGCTGCGCTCTGACCACTCCTCTGGCCCAAACTGACTCACACCTCAGTATAATGGCTGACACTGCCAAGGCCTCAGTGTTACCTGTGCCACCCACATGTTGTGGGTTCATTTATAACCAAGGACAGCCTTTTTAGTAATCGGATAGTGGTTCAATAAACGCTGAACTGCTGACTCTCTTGAGGAAGGCTTCTGAAGGGCGATTTGCCACCTCGGTGGTGATGTGATGTCTATCCTCTGTTGGCTGTGTGTGGGTGGAGGCGTGGGGGGGGTGAGCTCCGCTTCTGTTTCTGCGTGTTTGTTATGGTCCTTGGAGAAGGGCTGGGCTGAGTGTAGCTGCAGAACAGACAGATAGCGTTCAGAATTCCCTTTTGCCCTTTATAGAAAAACAAGAACGCTCCATCTTGCAAGAAAGTATTGATATGACTGAGTTCTGGGCTGTGATTGCCCTATTTACATCCTTGGTTGGACACTGTAGTGCATAGGCATCCTACCAAATTAGGATATCTCTGAAAAATCACATGGGGGAGATCAAACATTGGCTCTGCTGAGGTTATAAAGAAGCCCATCAGCCCTTCTGCATTGTTGCCTCTGGTTCTTCGTCATTATCTTGAACATATACTATACATTCTCTTTGGGGTTTAAGTCAGGCCAGTCAGCTGGCTAGTAGAGCACGACGATATGACGTGACTAAAGCAGCTAAAGGTACTTTTGGTAGAGTGGACGGTAAAATCAGCATTCTCATAAAGCTCGTCAGGAGAGGGTGCTCTATAATTTCTTGGTAGACGGTTGTGTTGACTTTGGACTAGATGAGACGCAGTGGACCAAGCCCATCAGATAACATTGTTTAACAAACCATTGCTGACTGTGGAAACCTCGCACTGAACCCAAAGCGATTTGGATTCTGTCCCTCTCAACCAGTGTTGGACCAGTTAATCTTAAAAAGCAATTAGTTATAGTTACTAGTTACTTATTCAAAAAGTAACTGGGTTAATATCTGAGTTTATTATAAACATTTCCAGTGGGAAAAGTCACTGTTGTACTACTTTTAAAAAAAAAAACACGTTTAAACATGCAAAAGTGTTTAGATCCCCTCTTTATGGTTTTGTTAAATGTGTGTTCAGGTGTTAGTTTTAGCACTGAATACATGATTTAATAAATGGAGACTTAACAGAAGGAAACGCTAACCTAAAAGCCAGCCAGTTCCCCCCAAGGACTGGTTCCAGGAAGGTGCCCGGGTCTCCCTGGTCTGAACGAGGTTCGGCTAATATTTTGGTCGGCCATAACATCAGAAACTGTCACGAACCAGAGACAGATGGACCCAGTATTCAACCAGACAAGCAGAGGTTAGGTGAAAGAACATTTATTTACAAAAATGCAAAAACAAAAACGGGCATCAGGCCAAAAAAGGGAAGAATGTGTCTAATAACCAAAAATAACAAAAAGCAGTCACTGACAAAACTATTAACAAAAACAGGGGACAGGCTAACTTAGAAATCCAGAGACAATCAGTGGTCAGTTAAACAGGCAAACAAACGTGGAACAGGGAATGCTGGACAAGACTCACCGATAGGGATTGGAAAGACAAACAATGATGTGGCAGATTGCAGGGGGCAGAGGCAGGTATAAGTAAGGGAGTGATCAGGTGAATGGAGTGAAACTAATTAGTGACATGGGTGGAGCTAATCGGGAACAGGGAAGTGCTTGGGAGTAAAACTGAAGCCGATTGGATGGTGACTGGTGAAGGGGAGTGACAGGAAGACAAAAGAATGCTGGCAGGTGAACTGAGTTTAGACTGGTGACAGAAATGGTCTGAGCAGGCCGGATAAACTTATAACCTAAAACAAAATCAAACACTAAGACAGAACCAAAATTAGAAACTGAACTTAAGGCAGGAGAGTAAAGTAATTAATCAAATAACAAACAAAACACATAACCAAACCCAAATCATGACAGAGCCCCTCCCTCAAGGGCGGATTCCAGACGACCTTAATGAAAAGAAAGAAAACAGACTGGACCGGGCGGGTGGAGGGGGTTTCAGGACGGAGGGTCAGAATAAAACAAATGTCCAAAAACAAACCAAGAACAAACAACAAACCCAACAGGGCGCATGGGTGAAAAACAAACCGAAAATGTTTAAAAAAAAAAAAAAGTCTGTAGGAACAAAAAGTCTGGCGGACGTCCCGGAGCACGGCCCCGGCGTGTCAGGTTCTCCGGCGGACGTCCCGGAGCACGGCCCCGGCGTGTCAGGTTCTCCGGCGGACGTCCCGGAGCACGGCCCCGGCGTGTCAGGTTCTCCGGCGGACGTCCCGGAGCACGGCCCCGGCGTGTCAGGTTCTCCGGCGGACGTCCCGGAGCACGGCCCCGGCGTGTCAGGTTCTCCGGCGGACGTCCCGGAGCACGGCCCCGGCGTGTCAGGTTCTCCGGCGGACCTCCCAGAGAACGCCGGCGGAGCAGGGCTTTCGGAGGCCTTCGCCTGGAGAGGGAGAAAACAGACCCTGGCGCCGGACTAAATACTAAGGACGGCGCTGTACTAAAAGCTGGGCACGGCGCCGGACTACCGGCTACAGGGGGCGCCTGGCTACAGGCGACTGGTGCGGGAGCCTGGCTACAGGCTTCGGGCAGGGCCTGGCTACAGGCTTCGGGCAGGGCCTGGCTACAGGCTTCGGGCAGGGCCTGGCTACAGGCTTCGGGCAGGGCCTGGCTACAGGCTTCGGGCAGGGCCTGGCTACAGGCTTCGGGCAGGGCCTGGCTACAGGCTTCGGGCAGGGCCTGGCTACAGGCTTCGGGCAGGGCCTGGCTACAGGCTTCGGGCAGGACCTGGCTACAGGCTTCGGGCAGGACCTGGCTACAGGCTTCGGGCAGGGCCTGGCTACAGGCTTCGGGCAGGGCCTGGCTACAGGCTTCGGGCAGGACCTGGCTACAGGGTACGGGTGACAGTGCTTTGAAACTACGAGGAGCTGGCACTTGAGACAGTGCTTTAACGCTATGAGGAGCTGGCACTGGAGACAGTGCTCTAACGCTACGAGGAGCTGGCACTGGAGACAGTGCGCTTAAGCTACGAGGAGCTGGCACTGGAGACAGTGCGCTAAAGCTACGAGGAGCTGGCACTGGAGACAGTGCGCTAAAGCTACGAGGAGCTGGCACTGGAGACAGTGCGCTAAAGCTACGAGGAGCTGGCACTGGAGACAGTGCGCTAAAGCTACGAGGAGCTGGCACTGGAGACAGTGCGCTAAAGCTACGAGGAGCTGGCACTGGACACCGAGTCTTTGAGCTGCGGGGAGCAGGCACCGGACACCGAGTCTTTGAGCTGCGGGGAGCAGGCACCGGACACTGAGTCTTTGAGCTGCGGGGAGCAGACACCGGGGCAGAGATTAAGGGCTGGTCCTCCAGGACCCCCTCACGGGACTCGAGCGAAGGCGGACCCTCCGAATTTCCCTCCTCGTCGCCAAGCGGAGGCGGACCCTCCTGGGTCTTCACGTCGCCCGCTGGCGGCGACCCCTCAGGGACAGGAGCCGAGGCGTCAGCCAGCCCAACCGCTCGCCGGCGTTTGCGGCGGCGGGGCGGCTGCGGCAGAGCGCTCCTCCCTTGGAAGTGGCGTCTGGGACCAACACCAGGGGGACAAAACGCCAGCCTGGAACCCTCAAACGAGACTCCCAAGACAACCTCAGGTAAGCGCCTGACATCCTCTTCTGTCCCAAACAAAGCCCAAGTGTCCATCATAATCTTAAGTCCAGATCGCAAACTCGGTGTCGGGTTCATTGTGGGGAAAAAAAAAGAAAAAGAGGAGAGGGAAAAAAAAAAACAACGTACTTGTCTGGCGATGGGTCCGGTTTATGGCCACATCATTCTGTCACGAACCAGAGACAGATGGACCCAGTATTCAACCAGACAAGCAGAGGTTAGGTGAAAGAACATTTATTTACAAAAATGCAAAAACAAAAACGGGCATCAGGCCAAAAAAGGGAAGAATGTGTCTAATAACCAAAAATAACAAAAAGCAGTCACTGACAAAACTATTAACAAAAACAGGGGACAGGCTAACTTAGAAATCCAGAGACAATCAGTGGTCAGTTAAACAGGCAAACAAACGTGGAACAGGGAATGCTGGACAAGACTCACCGATAGGGATTGGAAAGACAAACAATGATGTGGCAGATTGCAGGGGGCAGAGGCAGGTATAAGTAAGGGAGTGATCAGGTGAATGGAGTGAAACTAATTAGTGACATGGGTGGAGCTAATCGGGAACAGGGAAGTGCTTGGGAGTAAAACTGAAGCCGATTGGATGGTGACTGGTGAAGGGGAGTGACAGGAAGACAAAAGAATGCTGGCAGGTGAACTGAGTTTAGACTGGTGACAGAAATGGTCTGAGCAGGCCGGATAAACTTATAACCTAAAACAAAATCAAACACTAAGACAGAACCAAAATTAGAAACTGAACTTAAGGCAGGAGAGTAAAGTAATTAATCAAATAACAAACAAAACACATAACCAAACCCAAATCATGACAGAAACATTGACAAAGGTGGATTTCTCCCTCTGGGTCGGGGGTCAGTCTCTCCTTCGAGTGGAGGAGTTTAAGTACTATACTGGTGTCTTGTTCACCAGTGATGGTATGATGGAGCCAGAGATGGACGGACGGAGCAGGGCTGCATCTGCAGTGAGGCGGACGCTGCTCCTGTCTGTTGTGTTAAGGAGGAGCTGAGCCAAGAAGCAAAGCTCCCGATTTACTGGTCCGTGTACGTTCCAGCCCTCCCCAATGTCATGGGGTATGGGTCATCTCTTAAAAAACACAAGATCCCAGATATAAGCAGCATAAATTAGTCTCTTCTAGGGGCTCAGCCTTGGAGATAGGGTGAGGAGCTCTGTTATACAGGGGGAGCTCAAAGTAGAGCTGCTGCTTCTCTGCATCAAAGGAGTCCGTTGAGGTGATTCTGAGTGCCTCCCTTTAGGGGTTTTCCAGGATTGTCCCACTGGGAGGAGACCCCGGGGAAGACCCAGAACTCACTAGGACTATATATATCCCGTCTGACTTGGGGTGCCTCAGAATGAGCTGGAGGATGTTGCTGGGAAGAGGGATGTCTGGGGTTCTCTCCTGGACCTGTTCCCCTGATGACCTGATCTCGGATAAACGGAAGACAATGGATGGATGGATGAATAGATTTGTAATAGTAGAATGATAGAAAACAAAATATCCTTTGAAACGTTTTCTATTTATTGCACATCAACAGGTTGCAACTGGCTATCAAATAAGTATAAAATGAATTCTGATTCAAGCGTAAATTAAATAAACCAAATAGTCACAACTTCAGACAACTAAACAGTTATAATAGTTTCACTGCACTACTGAGAAGGAGGTTCACTGTATGACAAAATTATGCTATAGGAATGGAAACAGATAAAGAAAACTGCAACCTCCTTGGCTGTTTTTAGCCAAAAATAGTTTTTTCACACTTTTGAAAATGTTGAGAATTGAGAACGATCCCTAAGTAGATAATATATATATATATATATATACATACCAAGTGTGAACTATAGGTAATAATGACACCTAGTGGTTAAAATCGGAGCAACACACACACAGTGCCTTTCACAGAGACCCACCATTTACCCAATGGTCCTGTGGCTGTAAAACTCCCCTGAATTTTTAGTTCTAGAGGACAGCGTCAAGATAAAATACCAAATGCTGCGCTCTATAAGGAACCAGGAAGTAAACAAAGGCTACACTCTGATCTGAAGGACTTCCGGACCGTACCTCTAGGTTTAAAAGGAGAAAAACTTGACTAAGGCATTGTTGATGGAGGAAACAGATTGTTTGTAGGTAAAGTTACTTCTATCCCAGGTGACAAATGAGAATGATTTAATTTGATTTTACAGTAAATATCTTACTTCTAGCTCCCTTAACTTAGTAAATTGAGTTAAACTTTTCAATAAGATTCTGATTTATTGACTGACCTTATAACCTTTTGATGGTTCTAACCTAAAAAATCTGAACAAAACACAACAAAACCATAACATTTTTTAATAAATAAGACACCATAAACTTTATGACATACTATAAAGCACAACAAATTAAAATTTTACAATAGTCCAGTTCAAGCCTCATATGTATCAGTAGACTTTATATCAATTTAAATATGTTTTGCCTATTATTTTTCACCAGCAATTGGCTTATAGAGGGAGTCGTCCTGCTCCACATTTATCTCATGAACTGACAGCTGCACACAGATAACAAGACCATTAAATAATACAAAAATCATAAAAGAGGCTAGAACAGCGAGCGAAGACAACAATACCAGAAGGTTAGATGAACTGATGTGCAGATTTTGTGCTAAAATACCAGCATGATTTGGAAAGACCTTTTAAAAACGCTGTTGCCAAAAAACTAAACAAAAAAAAAGCTCTCGCTCAGCTACATAGCGCAAGTCTGCACGGTTTATTATGGGTTTCTTTCTTCAAATGCAAATACACCTTGCTTTGGAGGTGTGTACTAAAAAGTGGAGCTTGCTGCATAACTGTGCTGCTAAATAATTTATGGACATAAACTCATTATACAAACAGTAACACATGATTCTGGTTCTGCTCGAAAGAAAAAGAGTAATTTAAACTCAGAGTGCAGCAAACTTTTGGTTAAAAAAAAAAAAGCACCTTGCCTTCTTTTTGATCTATGCTTCCAGTCGGTTGCCACCCATGAATACATTTGCTCCTGTTTTCTTGCCGTTCTCCCTTCCTGGAAGGTTTTGCTCATTTGATCAATATACTGAACAGGGGAGCCAGGCAGGCAGGCAAAGGAAAAGCTGCTTCTTCTTTTCTTTTTCACTCCTTGTTCCTTTCTCCATCCTTGTGCTGCTCTCTGACAGTAATGGACACATTATGACAGGACAGACATGTAAAAAAAAAAAAAAAAAAAAAAAAAGCTGAAAAAGGAGCTTAGCGCCACTGACGGCTTTGACGGGGACACCATTTCATACCATGGAAATTATGCCGTTAACATAGCTTTCCGTTGCAATATTGCAAAAACACAGTGTTAGAAAATCACTAGATAGAAAAATTACTGAGAATGTGATCGTTAATTAAATCTATATATTATATATGTGTATGAGAAATGAGTATTGCTAGATTTACAGTGGTGTGAAAAGATGTATGTACTTGTGTCTTTGACTAATATTAAATCTTTAAAATGTTCTGAATCACTTAAAAGTGACAAATGCAAAAAAAAATAGAAAGCGGGCAAACACTTTTTCATACCACTGTATATAAAAGAACCTTACTGAAATGTAAAAAAAAGGTAAAACATGAAAAAGGAAAAAAAATATTAAAAAAATTATAAAAGGAAAAAAACATGCTGAGAATTTTTACCCCATAAGTATAACACTTTAACACTCTTAAATATAATTGTGCACTCAGATTTCTGTCAAAGAAGCTATTTCCAGAGCACATCTTGACTTCTCAATATTTCTCCCACATCTTCTTGAGATATTCATCCACTTCACCACAATTTAGAGTGCAGACACTCCCTGGGTCACCGCAATGATCTTTAGCAAGTTTTAGGTTTGAAAACCAACTATTCCACAGCAGTTGTATGTTTAGATACAAATTTTGCTTCATTGATATAGACCTATGAAAGGCAGCAATCCCTTTCATCGCCAGCTTCTTATTAATATTTTGAAGGTATTGCATTAAAATAGAGTACAAAGCATGTTCAAGGTGAGGAAAGACAGGAAATAAAGTTCAATGTTGTTACTCTTCTCCAAAAACGTGACATACAAACTTGCAAAACTGGTTTCTAACACTGTCCTGCTGCTGTTTTGTTATTCATTCAGCAATAATGCTGCCAAATTGGATTCTTATCCGTTTCAGGAAGAACTGTCTTTCCTGGGAGCATCCTTTGTTGCCACATTTTTACCTCTCTTTTCAACGCATAGCTAATACACAAGCAAACTGTCCACACTTCCATTACTCTTCTTTAACTTAATCTGGACTTTGCAGAGCATTTTTAAATAATTTGTTTCCTGTTTACTCATTCAGCCAAAGCCTGAAAATGCTCCATCATACGCTTGCACTTCTGACACAGCTCCCCAGGTCTATTTTAATAGATACTGTTAATGTATTGTTACCTGACAAAACTTGTGTGTGCTTTGACATTTCGAGCCCGGATCCAAACATAACAGTTTCAAGACACACAAACAGTTATATTTAAGATTAAAAGTGAAAACATAAACAATGGAAATGAAAGTATGAGTGGATATCAGAAAAAAAACTTTAGCTTTTTTAAGTTGAACTATTCACTAACCAGTTCAGCTGGAAAATATTTTATGTATTTAGAGCAATGTAGGGACTTGGAGTGAAAGTCATTTTTATTAATGTTTCAGCAATAGTTATTTTACTAGTGCAACTTCAGACATAGCCTAACTCAGCAAAATAAAACATAATCTTATATGGCATAACATGAGGTAGTATAAAAAGATGAAGTGTAATGTTAAGACGACCAGATGTCCCGGATTTCTGGGGACAGTCCCCGTTCGGGTCTACCCTTTCCTAGCTAAAGCTGTCCTCGGAAATGTTCCCAGTTTCAGCGTTTTATGAATGAGGAAAATGTTCTGCGCGCAAAAACAGTTCTAACGGCAGTGCTGCCATTAGCTTTACAGACAGAGTAATAAAAGAAGAGCTGAACGTGCCATCAAGTTCAGTTCCTTCACTCCATCTGGACAAACCTTAAATTTTTCACTTACGAGCTGGAAATGTCCTCGGATTTAATTTGAGAAATGTAGTCACATTAGTGGACTGTAGCACACGCAATAGTATGATGTGACTTAGCCAAAACTATGATGACATAACGTTAGAAACATTGGGGTAGGATAACTTCATATAACGTAATGTAATATAATGTAGCATAGCCCATGATAGCATAGCATAAAATCCCATGGCATAAGATGGCATCACACAACGTAGCATAGCATAGCATAGCATTACGTGACTTAGCATAACGTAATGTAGCAAAACTGCAGTAGTTGTTTTTTAGGGGTATATGAAGGTGGGTAATTAACTGATGACACAGAGATTACCCACAACTTGTTTCCTCAACACTCCCTAGAGTTGTACCTGCAGTTGTAACCAAGTTTGTGGAATTTATTTTATGTCTTACTGACAACATGTATTTGGTAACCAACATCCTTTAAATTTACTGTGCAACATCAGAGGAAATTTGTATTGCTGATTAAAACCTTGCGCAATTCTAAGCTTTCTTATGCTCTCGCGTCAACCGGTGTTGTGCTTTTCAGATGAAAGATGCATGCAAAGAAATATAGGAATATAAATGAGTCAACTGTTCTTGTTTAGAGAAAATGCTTCCTTCTAATAGATTCCTCCTTCCATAATGTATCACAGCTTACATAACCAATCAGCTTCATTCATTAGTGATGTAAATTCCAGTCATATAACATTCTTTGATCTTGCATGCTAATAGGCTACTACAACAGCAATCATCCCATTCATCACTGCTGCATCTGCAGTTAGTCACAGTGAGAGCTTTGTGACACTGGAAGACCAATGGTATAATAAGTCACAGTTTCCCTTCTGCTCTGCCAGATACAACACCAATAAGCTGATTGCTTCTGGAAACTTCAGTGTATTTGTGGATGCAGAACAATAGGTCTCCACCATCAATGTTTAATTTTTCAATGTTTGATTTTACAATGCCAAATCTCTTTTCAATGTCGCTGCATGCTGTCACTGTTTTAGCTCCATACCAAAAAATACACAGCAACAAAGTTTGCGGTTGTAAGATAACATGTCAAAAAAGTTCAAGGGGTGCTAATACTTTTCACAGGTTTTGTGTTTATACAGAGAATGTGTTTTGGAATCCGGAGAAGACATGACCCGACGCTTTAGATGAATGCCCCTAAAAACCGGTGGAGACTGTTTAGAGGCCATGGCCCTCGCTTGTCTTTTAAAGATTGGTGGTGCATTTAGCATTTTGTTTAAGTGGTCAATGAACAGATTTTTCAGCCCTCTGGAGGTTGTTGCTTAGTTGCGAATCATTGGCCACCTGAGATTTAGCTCAATGAAAGAGTGTTAGTCTGACACCGGCATAAAAGAGAGAATAAATCCCCTATGTACCTTTTCCCTTCTGGCGTCCAGCCCTATAACGTGAAATTATCTTATACCTTGAAAGACTTTCATTCAGATATAACCACAACTGCTACTTGCTGTTAAGAAATGGCTTGAATATCAGTTCATTTCCTTCCGCAAGATGAAAAAATATCCCCCCCCAAACATGACGGCAACAATGGGATTTCTTCCCCCGGTTTTCTCCTCTCTTCCTCAACAAACCAGTAAGGCACATGAATGGATATGAGGAAGTTTGTTGTGGTGTGTTAAGTTTGTGCTCGGTTTGGCTCTTTGAGATTACTTCGAAATCTGGGGTAAGGGAGCCTCGCAAGATATTTTCTACCCACTTTCCACTGTCGAACATTTGAAGTGGGTATTTTTAACAGCCTTTTCTGTCAGGCAGTGGTGAGTTTGGGCTTGTTGTTTCACGCTGATTACACCCAAGGCAGGATTATTTGCTGGGATTTAAGCCTGGCCCAGTGCTCAGGGATGCAGCTTGACATTTAGGCTGGCATGCACAAGGCTGCCTTACATAGGCCCTGGACTATTATCTCTGTGTTTACCGCTGCACTGACCACCAACCGAACAATGGCGCAGAATCCATCTGGAACTTATGCGGAGATTCAACCCATATTTTTTGAGGGGGGTAATTGAGGGGAGGCTTTGGAAAAGGCTCATATGTAGGCCACACCGATACTACAGAAATCATTTCATGAGGCTCTGTGCATCCTATCCTACATCCAATTAGAATGCAGCCGGGTGATCAGTCTGGAAATTCACTATGAAGACATCATTGATGGCTGAGCAGCAGTTCAAAGCTTAGTAGATCAGCCATCAATCACATTTCCAAGCTGACAAGGTACTAGCTCTCTGTTGTGGGAGTATCTGTCCCTTCTGAGAGACTAACAACATGGCCAAACAAACACACCCTCCAAATGTAGGGAGATATAATGTATGATGAGGACTGACAAGTATCCAAGAAATATGGACTGCTGTCTAAAAGGGTTCCTTCGTATCATTCAAGAGGGGTTCCTCTCTTTAAGATAAGAATAAGCCAAGCTATTTTGTTCAAATACTAAACTTGAATAGCTTCCTTCAAAATAAGCCACCTACCTACCAACTGAAAGGAAGAAAATGAAGAACCCATGGCGTCCTGTTTCAATGAACACCAGCTAAAGGAGTTCAAATTCATATCATGCTCCAAGCGGGAAAGCTATGGATCACTGGATGTAAACAACTTAGAACGATACCTCACAGTGAAGCCGGCACACACAAGGACCCCGACACCAGAGCAGCTTAATGGAATTGAGCCATCCGTCATTTCGTTGTTTACATCGTCGCTTTACCTGCTGCTGCATGTCAAAAAGAGGTCAGTGATTAAGATGTGGAAATATCAGTAATTGTGTATGCAGTTGGTATACCGAGGCGGGTTTACTAATGATTCTGGTGCCATGCTGAAGAAGAGCCCCACACTGCTCAACTGGGGCATAAAGAAAATACATACCATATACACAGCTGAGGTAAGGAAATAAACATGTATATATACATGGATGGGTAGGTAGGTAGGTAGGTAGGTAGATAGATAGATAGATAGATAGATAGATAGATAGATAGATAGATAGATAGATAGATAGATAGATAGATAGATAGATAGATAGATAGATAGATGTGGTTCACATGAAGTCAGCTCAGACAAGTTTTATTTACTTAAACTATTTTGACCAAACCATGCAAAATGTGTTTTTTTTTTTGTTTGTTTTTTTTTACTTTAAGGGAATCTTTCATATTTGGTGGCAGATTTTTGTTCAACCACTGTCTATTAACGGCTTTTATTCTCATTGCCAAAGGTGAACGAAACAGCTTTTCATCATGTCTAGCGCTCTATCTTTTCTGATACAACACCCGAGTAAATAGTGGCCTAGTTAAAAGGAATCTCAGCCCCAAAATGTTTTCAGCGTGTTTGTGAATTTCCTCCCAGTAAGCTCTAATGACTTGGCATCTCCAGGAGTTATGCCTTTGAGCGGCTCCATTGGTCACACAAAGTCTCCAGCAGGAATATCCTCAGCCTAGACATCTTTCTTGGCTGCATGTTGCAAAAAAAAAAAGAGAAAAATCTTAAAATATTTTTTTTCCAGCAGAACACTCACCATGTATTTGGCTCTGTAAAGGTCTATTGAAGCCGGCGTATTTTCTCCTAGTTCTCTGCTGGAATCTGCTAATTTATTTCTGTTTCACGCTTCTTTACATAGTTTGTACTCCCATTCTTTGACAGTTAAATTCCATTTTATAATGAGGAACCCACTTCATTATAATGTCCAAAACCTCTAAGAATATCATTTTCAGATTTTGGTTGTGTCTAACTTGCAAGTCTGTATAAAAGTTATCTTTTTCTAAGCAAGACTTAAATGTTAAACCTAAAAACCTCTATCTTTCCCCATGTGAAGAAATTAGTTATAAGATACCAGGCCCCTAACGGATTGTTTTTATTGGAGTCAGAATCATAATCATATCAAAGTTTTTACCTTTCACCATAGCCACATTTATGTGATCTTAACCAGTTGTGTAGTTTATTGAGTATGGACTTACTAAATATCTTAAATTGGCATCATGTTAACATGCCTGTAGGCAGGGAAAGCCAATTGGCCAATCTTGGACTGCGAACACCTCCCACCTGGTGAAGGAGGCCCGACAACGGCTCTTCTTCCTCAGGAAACTGAAAAGGTCTGGACTTCCCACTAAGCCACTAAAGAACTTCTATAGAGCTACCAGAGAGAGTGTTTAATGTCTCAGCATGACTGTATGGTATGGGAGCTGTACAGTCCAGGAGAAGAAGAACTTAGCATGGGTGATGAGAACAGTGCAAGGGATTGTGGGATGCCCTCTGCTGGGACCTAGACTCAATTTATGTAGAACGAGTCCAAAGAAGGGCCAGACGCATCTCCACTGATCCCACCCACCCAGGCTATGCACTGTTTGCCCATCCCCATCAGGTGAACGCTTCAGAAGCCTCAAAGCCAAAACAAATAAGCTTAGAAATAGCTTCTTTCCAAGAGCTGTGAGGGCAATCGCCCCCTAATTGGAGACTGCAGTCCAACGCTTAAAAATCACCCCCACTGTTACTAGCCCATCATATGTTACATCCTACTACCTTGTTATCTGCGACTCTCCTGAACGCAAAAAAAGTGTAATAAATAAAAATAACCCTTGTTCATTTCCTGTTTGCTTGTCAGTTTTTGCCTCATTATGTGTAATGTGAACCGGAGTGGGCAAAGAGAAATTTTGCCGCGTTGACAAATAAAATATTCTTGACTCTTGAATTCCCATTTTTTCTTTCTCTAACTGTAATATTTCATGTTTGATCCCAGCTTTTTTTCCCATTGTCATAAATACATTGAAATTAATGCATCATGACTACTTTATCCTGTAGCTTAAAGTCAAAAAGGGAATTATATTTAATCTTTGCAGGTTTGAATTTATAGTAGTTAACCTCAGAAATTATTTAATAATCCCTTTACAGGGTAATCCTCAAATATGTGATAAACTATATCACCAGCTAATGGGTCCAATTTTGCCTGTCCACCCTTTTCATGTCGGATCACTGTCCAATCACTGGCTTAAAGGTTCAATAAATAAGACGAAGAGGAGCGATGAAACACAGCCTTGTGTTGTGTTTCTCCATTTAGACAAAATTGATCAGTTAAATCTCAATTAATATCCTTAGAGACGCTTTACTGGCCAGTCTTTTTGTCATAAAGTTCTGCAATTGTGTTGATAATAGTTGTATGGAAGACAAACATTTTTTATCCTTAAGACCATCTCACTGGACTGAATGGCCTCTCTGTTTCCAATCTTATTAAGACCTCCTCCAATTATCGGTTTTATTATTTATTTCATGATGTATGATGTTTTTTTTAATACTATCCTGTGTTAACTAATTAAGCATGTCTGGTCCTCATTTATTAGCATTGGTATTATTCATTATCATTCACTCTTTGATTTCATGCATGTGAACAATTAAAAGTCAGTTTATTTAAGTGCTTATTTGGTGTTAATTTCTTCCTTTCCTCTTTGAGACTGATATAGATTTTTGCCTCTTTCTATAAAGGGTCTTTACCTGTATCCAACTGAATACTAGATGGATCCCAGTTGTGTCGGGACTGAAATATCCTGTGTTGCTTGGTACCTTTCAGAGGTAAAACCATAGTTGCCTTGGGACTTTCTCCCTGCAGTCATCATCTTTTATTTCTTCTTGCATTTGTGGTATTCTATAAATGATACATTTGGCCCTGTCGTTTTGAGTTTGACTCTGTATCTTTACTGTACAAAGCAGATCAAAGCGCTATGCTGCAACCAATTGGGCCCTGTCTTTTATTTCATAGACTGTACTGCTTTCTCTGAGGTTTACGTTTAGCTGTTTTTTTGTCTGAGATGAATGATAGCCAATTGATGCAATTGGCTGTGTTTCCTTAGATAAAAAAACATATAAATCCATCCATTATCTAACACTTCTATCCCTTGTGGGGTCGCGAGGGGTGCTGGTGCCTATCTCCAGCTGTTAATGGGCGAGAGGCGGGGTACACCCTGGACAGGTCGCCAGTTTATCACAGGGCAACTAAAAATTTGGCATAATAAACTAAATGTGACGGCATTGTTTATCGGGGCCCCTGTCAGCCAGTGGCCCTTGGGATCATCATAACTTTTTCCCTCATACAGCGCCCCTGGAGGTGGCTATAAGACCAGGTTTGGACTGAGGAGGCCTGCTCAGCCTTACAGGACTGCTTTGAACACAGACTTGGGGGTGTTTATAGAGGGAATACAAATCATCTGTGCTGTCCTATATTCACTTCTGCGCTGATGCTGTCCAACCCACAAACACAATCAGAATATTTCCAAACCAGAAAAAGCACATTGCTTAAGGCCCAGGATGCACCCAGGGCACCCATAAGGCAAAGCACAGGTACAAGCAGCACATAGAGGGTCAATTCAGCAGCAACAACCCACACAATGTATGTCGAGGCATCAGGATCCTCACAGGTTATAAGCACAGTGACCAGCAACTCAGCAGCAACCAAGCTCTCCCTGACACCTTAAACAGCTTCATCAGGAAGTGCTTTCAGAGGATCCTCCTGAAACACATCAAGGACGCCAGCGCCGCTGGTCTGGACAGCCTGCAGTTCGCATACAGGGAGAATCGCTCCACAAATGGTGCAGTGTTGTTAGGGCTTTACACGGCTCTGATTCAAGACTGGCATGGCGCAGGACTGTGTCCTCAGTCCTGCTCTCTTCATCCTTTTCACCCAGGTCTGTTCTGCTGTCCACCTTACAAACACAGTGGTGAAGTTTGCGGACGACACCACTGTGGTGGGTTTCATCTCCGACAATGATGAGACCCACTACAGAGATGAGGTCCACAATCTGACACAATGGTGCTCCAGGAATAACCTTGCTCTGAACACCAACAAGACCAAGGAGGTCGTAGTGGACTACGGGGAGTCCATGAAGACTGAACATGCTCCTCTCTGCAGGGGGAGGTGGTGGAGTGCGTAAAATGGACCAGGCTTTCTACAAAGCTGTCAAGGAACCTTTACAGCGCAACAATAGAAAGCATTCTTGTGTCTCAGCGTGACAGTGTGGTACGCGAGCTGCACACTGCAGGAGAGGAAGGATTTAGCATGGGTGACAAGGACAGCACAAAGGATCGCTGCACGCCGTCCACAAGACCTGCAGTCTATGCTTCACCAGTCCGGAAAAAAAACGCCCCGACATATTGTCACCAATCCCATCCAGCTGTAAGGGTCATCAGCCCCAGCTGAGAATAAACCACCAGCCCAGTTCACAGACTGTTACGTGCTACAAACACGCTACTGGCTCGAAGGTTCCTGATCTGATGAGAATCGTTTATTATACTGTCTCTCGTTTGAAAAAGTGTGTCCGCACACTTCAGTCTCTCAGGTACTGTCTTGTTAGATATCCATGCAAATTACACAATTCTGCAACTAAAATTTCATGCAGTTGTCCGTGAGGCACACACCCTGTCTACCTTCAAGACTGGACTGAATAATGATATATGATAGAGACAAAAACATAAAAAGAGTGTAAGGCTTTGATCTGGTATATCAACGGTAAGTTAAGTGGAAAGAAAATCACGCAGCCTACAGAGCGTGCCGCCCTGGAAAGGGGAAACACTGGTAAGGAATCAGCCTTTAGGGGTCTGAGTGATTCCGCAAGTAAGCTGTGATCTGACTCTAACAGAAATGCACTCATGTTCAGTTCTGGAGGCGTGCTGGGTTGGCGGGCCATGTGACACGGCGTGCAGGGACGGGCGTCGCCAGAGGCGGACTTGCGGCGCTGAGCTTGGAACCCGATGACAACTGCTTGCAGTTCTGGAACTGACTGAATCTGTCTATGTGGCTATAGTCAATTGACTTTATATTTCTGTGTATAAATTGGATCCGTTTGTCTTGTAAAGTGCTTTGAAAAGGTATTTGTTGTGAAACAACCCGATCCATCTACGTAGCCCACCACCACACTTCCTCCCCCCTTCTCTCCTCAACTGTTCACAGGATATTTAAATTAGGCTGTCCCATTACTTTCTCAAGCAGACAAAAATAAAGATATCCTTCTTGTTGGTACCAAATCTACTCTTTCCAAATCTGATAGATTTTTTTTTTACCCATCAGTTATTCCTTTATCCTTCTTTCCTCTCGAGTTAAGAGTGTTGCTGTAGTACTTGATAAAACTCTCTCCTTCATTCATAAATAACATCACACGGTCTGCTTACTTCCACCTCCGTAATATCAACTGTCTCCAGCCATCACTCACCTCCAACTATATTTCTCCCCTGGTTAATGCTCTTGTCACATCTCGTCTTGATTACTGTAATGCTTTATTATATGGCCTATTGAACAAATATATCCTCATTAGCTTCAATTATCATCTCCAGAACTCCGTCCATGCAGCATATCTCACCTGTCTCAAAAGAAACTCGACTGGCTTCCAGTCCATATCTGGAATTCAAAACCCCAAACCCAATCCAACTTTATTTGTAAAGAACTATAAAAATTTCCCAGGGACCAAACTGCTGTACAGTAAGCAACAGGGTAAAAATAAAAAAGAAATACTCATATTAATTAGATAACACAATAAAAGCATAAAAAACAAACATAAAATATGAACTTCAAAGGTCTGTACTAAAACTACCTTAACTTCAGGGGCTAAAATCAGCACCTCACATAGTGTCAAATGCCAAGGCAAAGAGATGTGTTTTAAAAAGCGATTTAAAATCAGAGAGAGAAGTAGCCTCTTTAATGCACAATGGAAGGATGCTCCACATTTTTTGGAGCTGCAACAGAAGAAGCACAATCCCCCCCTAAGTATACTCTTGGTTTTGGGCACCTCAAGGAGCAACTGGTCAGCTGACCTGAGAGAACGGGAGGGTGCGTGAAGGAGCAGCAGCTCAGAAAGATAAGAAGGAGCAAGACCATGAAGAGACTTAAAAACAAATAAAAGAATCCTAAAATGTACAGGGAGCCAGTGGAGTGAGGCTAAAACAGGGTCAATGTGTTCATATTTGCGAGTGCCAGACAGAAGACGTGCCCCAGCCTTTTGCACTCTCTGGAGTTGGTCATCGCAGGAGCCACTAACACCCTCATTAAGTGCATTACAGTAATTCAGCCGAGTTGTGATAAAGGCATGGATTGCTGTCTCTAGATGCAATAAAAAAAGCTTGTCTTTTCAAAAATGCAACTTTTACCATTGAACGCCCCCTTGCCCCCACCTGTGTCTCATTAACCTTATTACAATATGTGCACCTTCCTGTGTGCTAACGTAGTAAATGCTGATAGCATTATTAGATTTTGGTTTTGTTTTATTATTTTATCTATTTAAAAAATGATGTTGTTTTCGTGTGTTTTTTCATAATCTAAGGTGACCTTGAGAGTCTTTTAAAGGTGCCCATAACTAAAATGTATCATTATTATAATACATATGAGCTGAAATTTAATTGAAAGGGACACAGTATGGTAACAGAAGTCTTAGACCAAACAGGATTTTAAGCGTCTTAATGGCGTCTTTGCCATTTAGATAAATACCTTTTTTGAGACAACAGGACTTTTCTCCAAGCCTCAAAAATAATGACGAGGAAGGACAGCGAGGAAGGAAGAAATTTTCCTTAATAATAATAATAAATTGATTAAAAATAATCACTGATGAGAAACCAAACAGATTTTTGCTGTAGCTCTATTGCATAATCGTAATGCAGCAATATATTATATATATTGTGTTGTTGTTATACAAACACAACTAAACAAAGAATATAAATGCATTTTCCTACACATAGCAGAAAACGTAGCAAGGGATCAATTTTAAATGCAAACTTGGTGACATTGTTTTTAATCGTAATCCACTGGAACACATTTCTTTCCGTGACTTTAGTTGCAAACGTGACAAAGGCCAACCCTAACACAGTATCTTTTCACCAGCAAGGGGATTCTGAAAGTGTCATTACCTGTGCATTTTACCTGTCCTAGTGTGGAATGGAGTGCTTCTGCTTCAACATGACAAACTAAAAACGCACGGCAAAGAAAGCAAGTAACAGCAATTAATTTCTGTTAATACCAGACGCAAATCCAGTCACAAAATGTAACACGAGACCTGAAAGAATCCCAACACTTCCACACCAGAAAATGTAGAGTTTTTTTCATGTCAAATCGTGTGGTTAAACCCCTTGAAGTTCATACCGTGATATCTCCCGAACAGAAAACTTTAGTTGTAGAATTTGGCTCAGAATAAGATGAAAGATTTTCAAGGTTGAGTGCTCGAGAAGATTATAGAGCCCCTCAAAGAAAGCCTGCTTTTTAACAATCGGCTTTCTCGTTTATGGCCATTAGGGATGGAATGGACTTATTGATGGTTTGAGAACTTGTAAAGGCTTTAAAGTGTTTTTTTTTTCTTTTCTTTCGAGGCCAGAAAATTGATTTTAAGGAACTAACATTAATGACTAGACTATGGTTAATGCCAGACGGTTTTTAATGTTTTATTCACCGTATTTATGTTTACTTTGGAGACAGAATGAGAAAGTATGTGCACATGCAAAATGCAATGCTGTGTGGATGTTTGTGGAGTCTGGGAGCAGCATTGTTTGTGAATATTTAATTTTGCATCTGGAACCCATGACACTTAGTTGTTTGATGTATATGTTAATTGCAATTCTGTGCATACCTGCTCTGGGACCACAGATGGAAATTGGCCAGTGGCTCAGTCTGGTGCAATACAGCTCTTTTCTTATGGAATTAAAGCAATTATGCATCATCTCATAAAATGATATGTAGACATAATTGAATCATGCTGCTGATGTGACTGATAACGATGCCAACCAGAGAGGGAAAAAAAAATAAGTGCTGGAAAAGGAAAACAGGCGCTACGGTGATTGAAGGTAAAACGCCAAGACTCATGCCTCACTGATAACTCATGGGGAAATCTTTTAAGTGCACAGTGTATGGGAGTACAGCTACACATTGATCTACAGAATATTTAACAATACGATAAAAACCAGCCTTTTGAACTTTGGAGTTGGGAAGCTGCTACTGTTCTAACTTAGCTGCAGCAACACTGTGCTGTGGTGCAAACACAACTTTGTTTTAAATGACTGTTTTCTTTTATTTAGGCCATGAAAAAATTTATTTTCCTACATAAAGCTTTCTGATTCATGTTGATTTACATTTAATTGTAAAATAAATATTTAATTTTTCCACAGATCATCTGCTTTGATAACAGTTTTATCGTTTGTGTTACACCCTGTGTTACCTTGTTTAGGGGGTGTAACAGTGTTCCTTATGATTGAACAACTTCAATGCGAACGCACCTTAACAGAAAAGCTCCAAGCTTATAAATCACTTGATGAGTATGACTCCTCGATTAACGGACATTCATAGGAGGTACCTTGACGCTGACGCAAATTTGTCCCATCTGAAATAACACAGATTGGGCTATATGCTAAACAGGTTTGCTAGTTTACTAAAATACATGCCAGTAGGTATACTGACTCAGAGTGCAGGACAAGAAGAGTAGATGTGGAAGTAAAAGCCACTGACAGTATACAACGTTGTTCCTAATATCATACATTTTCAACCATGGGATGTGATGATTCTGGCACTGGAGCTGATCCTGCTCTTAATCAGTCACACCTGTTCAGTCTCCACCTATCTGCAATCAACTTCTACTGGCTCCACCTGTCTCCAGCTGCATAAGAACCCTGTTCTTGTCAGTCTCCAGTGCCAGATCGTCTTCGAGCCAACCGGTGAGAACTTTCCAGCACTATCCCAGAAAACCTGCCTGCCTGTTGCCTGACCTGTTTTGCCCCCTGTTTTTTGAGCCTGCCTGATCCTGTTCTGGATCTCCCGCCTGCCTGAGTTCTGCCTTGCAGCCTCTGGATTCTGGACTGATTCCCCGTGTTTCTGATCTCGGCCTGCCTGTGAGTTTGAAACCTGCCTGTCCCCTTTAAGCCTGTTCTGTCGGATTTCGGACCTGGACCTGGACCCGGACCCTCTTTGGATTTCCCCTCTGTACCTCTGCTGGAGTTGTGAACTACCGTTACCGGACCTGGACTGTCTCTGGATTTTCGCCCCTGGAAAACCCCTCGTCGTCTGCCTGCTGCCGACCGCTCAACGGTCTGTTCCCATCTCCCAGCTGTTTCTCCATGCCCTGGCTACTCCCGTTATCAGGTTAGTCAGTTTGTTTCTTTGCTAGCCTGCCTCAGCAGTCTCTGACCTGTCCCTCTGCTTCCAGGGAGGCTCCGGCTGTTACGAGAGCAGCACACCAGAGAGCCGAAGCTGGTTTTACCCTGCTTATTAATAAACTGTCTGTAAAGTCACTGACCTGTCATGGTTGAATCTTGGGTCCGATTCTGATTCATTACATGGGATTCCTAACAATAACTTAGTTATGAGACAAAATATATTTTTAGGTATGTTCCACACTGTATTATTGTTGTTCTGGAATGTCACAAGGACTGGGTTGTTCTGGTGACTTGTTTGCCCCGTCATCTCTCCTCTTTTTCGTATTGTACCTCAAATAAAACTTACATGTCTTTGTAGAGAGAAACCACGTGGATGAACATTTGGATTGCATCTTTTATATTTCAATGAATAAGAGCGTATTTAAAACACTGTTTTTAAATAGTAAAGAGAGGCCAAGGCTAAGTAATTATCTATACTTTCCCATCTTTGCCTCGGGTCTTTGGCTTTGTTTAGTGTACACAAGCACATAAGGCATGAAATCAGCATTGTGTCAGTACAGAGATGCTTCTCCTGCAAGTGAAGCAATGTGTTTGTTTATTAGCCTCTAGATAATGCCGTACATCCAATTTTAACTGTGTTTAATTGCAGGTCTACATTTACAAACAATTGTAATTTAAGGTTCTTGGTAAAAGTGTAGACATATATAACCTTACCTGATATAATAAGCGCACCGCTGACACATGCGTTTTGATGTATTGGTCCAATCCACCCACTTGATAGCCTGAAGCCACCGCCGCCTTCAGTGGCTCTGAAAGGGCCAATAGGCTCTTGGTGTGCAGTAAAAATTAAGTCTATCCCGAGAGTATTGGTTCAAACAACCATAAACACAACATCCAGACATTCCGATGTTTGTGGTGGTACGTGTTTAGTGTTACATTTGGTCCCACTTCCTCATTTGTTGTATGAAACGTGGCAGAGGTAGACAATTCGAGGCAGTACTTCCATTGCCAAAATGCGTGTGCAGCTTCTTGATGATGGAGGCAGTAGATGGGTCTATAGGTCTGTAGATGGGTCTATAGGACAGCCACAGTGGTTATTAGTAGTAACAAGGTTTCCAGGTCCTTTGAAAAAGAAACCCAAAGCATCACAGATCCTCCACCATACCTAACATTGAGCCTGGGGTGCTTTTTCACACATTCATCCTTTATTTTACACCAGACCCAGCTGAAATGTTTGTTGCCAAGTTCATCGTTGTCTTTTTAGGCTCGTCTGACCAAAAGCACATGACTGCATTTAGCAAATTCCTTAAACTAATGTTTGTGATGGCAGAACAGAAAAGGCCTTTTTCTTGCATGCCTCCCAAGCAGCCATTTTGGCATAATGATATCATCTATTATTACTATAGAGCAGTGCTTGCCTAGCCTGGCCTGCCTGACTGAATTACACGGAGCCTAAATCAGTCTGACAAGGCTACATGCTCTCTGGCCTAAAACAGACCGGACCAATCACAGCACGGTAGGCTGTAACTCTCAGCGACAGAATTACCCATAATGCAGCAGCGCTTTTCTGCAACCATAACAATATTTGTTGTTTGGAGCATTGGAAATTTAAGAAAGTACATGTGAGTACACCATGTATACTTTAGACAAAAGCGGGAAAACTCGTTCATTGGAGAGTTTGCTCGATGGCAGGACGTGTTTCACGGACTACAAATTACAAAAAATAGAGACCGTCGCTTGCAGTTTTTTTGCGTCAGATTCGTAGTTATCTGATTGGTTCTAACCGGTTGATACCGACCCTGTTAGTCCTGCCTTTGAAATCGAGCTCTACAAGCTCCTTTCCAGACTGGCTGGTCAGGCTATTGGTTACCAACCCTGGTCCTCAGGAGCACCTGTACTACTTGTTTTAGACACCTCTGTTCCAGCTCACCTGATTCAAATGATTGCATGGCCTCCTCTGTATGCCATGAAGTCCTGCAGAAGCATCTTAATCCTCCATTTATCCAGTCGCGTGTGTGACAGCAAGGATCCGCCTAAAACATGCAGGGCAAGGGTCCAGGGGTGAGAACCCCTGCTAGAGCACAGGTGACCCCCAGAAGCCACTCTTTGTGGACTTCTCAAAAGTTCAAAAACAAAGTATATTTTATTTTATGAATGTTTAGGTTAAATTTATTTTATGGCCGTTGCCTTGTGTTATTTCTTAAAGGGGTATTTCTACCCCTGAATAAATGTATTCTAATCAAAGTTTGAATTTTTAAAGTTCTTGATGTGGAGCTTATGCTGCTGCAATAAAAGATTAATTTGTTTGGAGGCTTTTTGCACATCTTTACTGGAAGGGAGCTTAAATGCTAATAAGGACTAAACCAAAGAATTTGAAATGATTTTAGAGCATTTTCTCGCTATAAATGCCCACTCAACAGTGAATTCGAATGAATTGACTGACTTTTCATACAGATAACCTTTTTTTTTTTCATCTGCAATGTGGAAATAAATAGTTTCTGTCTATGGTGGTAGAACGTGTGGGCTTAGGGGTTTCAGCTGTAAAACCAAGGCAAGGCTGCAAGCAACTGACATAGTTACCTGAACCAGAACCCTTTGCCTTTTTTTTTCTGGTATACGTAGAAAATTGGTGCATGTGTATGAGCATTCTGCTCTACAGGTGCAATCCCCCCCACCCCTCCACTTGTCTAAAGCCTTGTAGTGCAGAGTCACACTGATCTGTTTACTCAACGGCGGGAGGGAAGTCGGAGGGGAGTTGGGGATTGATGACAGGGTGGAGGAGGTTGGTGGGCAGGAGAAGAATGGAGGTGACAGAGGACAGCCAGGGCTGAAGAAGAGTGACGGTAGCTTCAAGGGCTTTTCACACCTTTTCACTCAGTCCCCCTGCTCTGCGTGTAGGGGAGATCATTTTCCCTCGCATGCAATCAGGACGTCTCATCTGCTTGTAAATGTAAAAGAGCATCTGTGTGGATGTGTACTGGTGTGTGCAGCTGCATGCATTCATGTGTGCATTTTGTATGCACGGCACATATCCCTTCATTAGCTCGGTCCAAATAGCCTGGTAACCTCCTCTGCATTCTGGTGTTGCTTTGCTGAAACCACACTCTCAGCCCCAAACATCTACATTTCTCTGCAACGCAATTATCTGTGGAAATAGTTATCTCTGTCTGCCCCCTAGTGAGCACCCTCAGAAATAACCCAGCCCAGACTTCTTTACAGCCAAACCTATCATGTGTCTGGCTATTGACATTTTGATCACTTTACGTTTATCCTGCTTTAGCAACTGGCCAATTTAACTATGTGGATGAGGTATGTGTTACATTGTTGTCCAGGAACCGCTGCCAGGTGAGTCACATCTGAGAGAGCCTTTGGACTGTAGGGTGGAGAAGTTCATTAATCAAAACTGCATTATCCTTGCAATTACATTAGCCTGATCCAGCCCTCCGGCATTGTCTTCATTTGTTGCAATTATGGGTTTGTCAGGTGGAGATGTAGCTTGCCACAAACACAGTCAACAGAGCCTTTCTTTCACCTTAACAAGATGTTCCTCAATAAGCCAAGCCCTGTAGCCTTCTCCGTTACAGCCCACCCCGGCCCACCCCCTCTACTTTCTGTGTTTCCTTTGGCTACCTCAATGCTCAAAAGTGATGTATAACACCAGCTCCTGTCGCCTTTCTCCCCAAACACAATAAAGCCGTTGTGTATTTTGACATGAAAAATGTTCAGAGTAAAGGAAAAAGATAAACTTTTCTACCGGTGACTCGGGTCCAGGGAGACAGCTCAGTAAAATCTTCCTCCTCTCACAGATGGAATGGAAACTTTAGAGGTTCGACCGTTTGGCTGCGGCGTCGAAGATTAGCGTCCGTCGCTTTAAAACCTGTCAAGTTCAAGAGTAAAAAGCATCTGCTGGCCACAGCTGCTATTATATATTTTTCACAACAGAAGTATTGTGGAAATATACTGATATTGTTTCCAATGAACAGGGGAAAAAAACTAAGCTGCTTTTAAAAAGTGGCTTGTGGATTTTAAACTGTTTCTGCTTTAACTTCCTGTAGCAACTAGCTGTGCAGATGTGCTAACTCTGGCTTGTACGTATGGCAACAAGAAGTGTACATGTGTATTTGTCATTCTCTGTATTCTTCTCTCAGCCTATAATTGATGATAAACAGCCTGGTGGAGCTGTTGTTTTACTTCAAACACAACAAATCACAGAAGTTTTAAACTGCTACTTTTCTAACTTCTTGTAACAGCTAGCTGTGCTGCTGTGCTAACACTAGGGTGCACTAAAACAGGAGGACCTGGAAATTTGGCTTGACTTTGTTTGTGGTCATCCTCTTTTTTTTTATCCAACATATATTACTAAGATCAAAACTAGTTCAATGACTTTCAAAGCAATAGACTCTTTGATCACGCTATAGCCTCAAAAACCCAGCCACCTCTAAGTGATGCACAGTTGTGATCTAAAAAAAAATCATGCTGAAGGTGTAGGACAACATGAGTTGTTGACATTGACGTAAACACTAAGCATAAAATCCGTTGAAAGTCTGTCCAGTTTTGCTATACTGGGGAGGTTTCCGCCCAATTGGGATTATTTTGAACACGGGCTGAAAAAAAAATTTGGTGCTGCTTTTCACGACATTTGGCAGGTTTTTAGGAAGTATTCATGGGGAAATTCGATCAAAAAAACCTATCAGTGTGTGACAGAAAAGGAGAAACAAAACTTCTGCTTTTTAAGATAATGTCTTGCTCCCATTTTATTAGTTAGTTTATTTTGAAATGTATAGAATCTGTTGAACCTTAAATCATCAATCACTAATAGTCATTGATAAATCAAGCGTAACTATGGGATGGTATCGGTCAAGGTCAATTGTTAATGCCCCATAGCTGAGAGAGAGAGAGAGAGAGAGAGAGATTTTTTTTTTTTTTTGATTTTTAAATCAACTTTATTTTCCGTTCATTTCCAAACAATCATTTGATCATGACATATTTATACAACCTTACTCCTCAGAGTAAATAAATAAATGAATAAATAAATACTTAATTCACATGAGCACATCTCCAAACTGCAGTGTGTGGTTTTCCACCCAACATAACACCTGATTAAAACACCAAACCTGCTGGAATGAGTCCAGATCTCCTGCTGCTTTGTAATAATTAAAATCAATAAGGAGTCTGGACTTCATCATATTTGTACACACAGTGACAGGTTCAACAGTAAAACCATCCTCCACCTTCCTCCTCCGGCTAAAATACACCGCCATCTTGGCCTGCCCTAAAACAAAGTTTAAAAGCTGGCACTTGTTCTTGTGCTGGCGTGTGTATTTAAAACCTAGAATAAATAACTGCTTGGTAAAAACCTCTCCACATTTGGTGAAAACAGATTGTAAAAACAGAAACAAGGGTAAAAGACGAAGACACTCATAAAAACAGTGAAACACGGTTTCTCTTTTGTCGCAGTAGGGACACTTGCCTTCTACTGCTGGGTTTATAGTGGACACAAAAGAGTTCACTGCAATAACCCCATGGAGGACTCTCCAATGGATGTCTGCATGTCTTTTAGAGAGTGGAGGTTTGTAGAAGGACCTCCACTCAGGTCTGACTGCAGGAGCCAGCTGCAGATATCTCCTCCATGGCGTGTCAGGTCTCTTGTCTAGTTTTTTCTGGTTAATTGCTTTCACCAATATTCGGTAAAATGTTTTTCCTGTGGTACCATCCAGTGGTGCGAGGTGTGTATATTCCATTAAAATCCCAGAGCAGTCTTTAAAATCCGGTGCCAGGGAAATGGCAGGAAAAGGATGGTCATCAGTCACTGTTTGATTGGAAGCGGAGTTTAGAAGCAGGCGTTCGTGTCCTGTGAGTCTCTGTTTCCAGTGTTCTGTGAGTTTCTGTGTGACCCTCACTGACGTCAGTCCCAGCCGGGCAGCGAGTCCAGAGGGATCGTCCATCCGGGGTCCAGTCAGCGCCACCACCTGCCCCAGAGTAACAATCCCCGCAGTCTGCAGTCTTGTAGACAGACTCTGACCTGCCCAACTGGGAAGGTCCAGACGGGTCCCCCAAAGGACCGGCTCCTGGAGGATCCAGTACAGGGAGTCCACCTGCCCCCTCCTCTCTTTCCTCAGCAGGTTCCACACTCTAAAAACACTTTTATAAAAAGCAGGCAGAGTAGATGTGCTCATGTTCGGTACGTTCATTAAAAACAAATTAAAATCCTGACCCAGGCCTTTAAAACCCTGCAGAATGCAGCGGGACAAGGGTCTCCACAGAGTATCCTTTGGTCCGGTCAGTAGTCTCTGGATAAACTGGAGGCGGAAAGCTGCGCCCCTGCTGGCCAGATGGACCAGGCCCTGCCCCCCCTCCTCTTTAGGTAAAAACAGGACACCCTGTGGGACCCAGTGCAACTTGTCCCAAATGAAATCAACTAAAACTGACTGAACTTTTGACAGGAGAGTAACTGGAGGATCAACACAAGCCAGCCGGTGCCACAAGGAGGATGAGACCAGGTTATTGGCTATTAAGGTTCGGCCTCTGTAGGACATTTTTGGGAGTAGCCACCTCCACTTCCCCAGCCGACCTTTGACCTGCTCCAGGACAAGGTCCCAGTTTTTATTTGTGTAGTTCTCATCCCCCAGAAAGACTCCAAGATATTTGAAACCTCCTTTTTTCCACTGTAGGCCACCGGGCAGCCTGAGCCAGCCCCCCAGCTCCCCTCCCGCCATCAGAGCCTCGCTTTTACCCCAGTTCACTCTGGCAGATGAGATAAAACCAAAATCCTTCACAGTGTCAGCTAAAATGTCAATATCTCGTTGTGAATTAACTAAAACAACGAGATCATCAGCGTACACAGACAGTTTAAAAGACACGGGACACTGGGGGAAAACCACACCTGTAAGTGTAGCTCTAAGTTTGTGGAGCAGAGGCTCGATGGCTACCGAATATAGCATCCCAGAGAGAGAGCAGCCCTGCCTTACCCCTCTCTGGATCCCAAATGGTGCACTCAGCCCACCGTTAATTTTCAGAACACTCGCAATGTCACTATAGAGAGCTCGGACCATGGCTATGAAACCATGGTTGAACCCAAAAGCAGCGAGAGTCTGCCACAAGTACTGGTGTTCAACCCGGTCAAAAGCATTTTCTTGGTCTATTGAAATCAGACCAACCTCTATGCCCAATGAACTGGAGAGCTCCAAAATGTCTCGAATTAAAGTGACGTTGTCACTGATGAGCCTGCCGGGCACACAGTAGGTCTGGTCAGGGTGGATGATGGACGCCATCACCTCCCTTAGTCTAAGGGCCAGAGCTTTGGACAGGATCTTATAATCCGTGCACAGCAATGAGACCGGCCTCCAGTTCTTCAGCTCCTGCAGGTCTCCCTTTTTAGGCAGCAGGGTTATTGCCGCCCTCCTGCAGCTCAGGGGCAGTCTGCCGGTCTTTAGGCCTTCACTGATCACCTCTAGTAAATCTGGTCCTATTATAGACCAGAAAGACTTGTAAAAGTCAGCAGGAAGGCCGTCCATACCTGGAGCTCTGCCGCTCTGCAGGCTCATGGTGGCAGTGTGGAGCTCCTGCAGCGTCACCTCTGCTGCCAGCTTGCTGTTGTCAGCCTCACTGACCTGAGGGAGACCGCTGAGGAAGCTGCTGTGCACATCTGGATCATGGGTCCACTCACTCTTATACAGGTCTCCATAAAACTCGGCAGCACACTTCCTGATCTCAGATGAGTCTGAGACTTCGGAGCCGCTACCAGTTCGTAAAGAATGGATGGTTTTCCTTTGTCCATTTTTCCGCTCCAGCCCAAAGAAGAAGCGCGATGGGGCGTCCATCTGTGTAATATTCATAAACCTAGACCTGACCAGCGCCCCCTGTGCTGAGACGCCCAACAGGTTGGCTATGGCCGATTTTTTTGACTTGAGGGAATCTAATAGCCCTCGATTTGCTGTAGAGTCTGCTAAAGCCTGCAGCTCCACCACCTGCGTCTCCAGATCTTTCATGGACCGAGTTAAGTTTGTAGTGACACCGCGAGTGAACTGCTGGCAGAGCTGTTTTATCTGTGTTTTACCAAAATCCCACCACTGTTGTATGTTGGTAAAGGCAGGCCTGCTCTCTCTGTGGGATTCCCAAAAAAGCTTAAAAGCAGTTCTAAAAGCCTGGTCATTTAAAAGGCCCGTATTAAAATGCCAATAAGCGCTCTTTAAACGGGTGTTTTTAATAAAAACACGACAAGAGACCAAAAAATGGTCACTACAACCCACAGGCTGAATAAAACACCTCTTAAAAATATTCAAGTGGTGTTTAAAACAATAAAAGCGGTCCAGTCTGGCCAGAGATAGAACCCCCTCCCTGCTGTGGCTCCAGGTGTACTGTCTCTGCTGACTGTTAAAAACCCTCCACACATCACTCAGCTCATGGTTCCCCATCAGCTGTCTGAGTGTGTGAGATGAAGGAGGATGTGGTTCAGGATGGTTCCTGTCTAGGGTTGGATTTTCTGTGCAGTTAAAATCACCCCCCAAAAACATAAAACCATCATCCTCACAGTTCTTGACACAGTCGCTTAGATTGTTTAAAAAAAACTACCCTGTCCACCGCATTAGTGGGAGAATAGACATTTAAAAACACAAGTTCCACATTTTCAAAGACAGCTTTAACTTTCAATAAAGAACCTGGAACGACTTCATCTGCAGTAATAGAAAAAGGTACAAAACCCTGAGCAAATAAAATCCCCACTCCTCCACTCAGACTGGACCTGTGACTTAAAACCACCTCCCCTTTAAAAGCCCTTTTCCAGTCACTTTCATTGTCTGTAGTGCTGTGAGTTTCCTGAACAAACATGACATCGATTCTTTTTGTCTCCATCAGTTTAAAAAGAGCAGCTCTTTTAAGATCAGACCTGGCCCCGTTCAGGTTTAAGGTACTGATATTGAAGTCACACATGGATAAAAAAAGAATAACAGTAAGAGGAGCAGTAAAAGGTAGAAAACATCTAAAACTCATCTTCATCGTTGACGATTTGAGCTTTTACCTTCAGTAAGAGTTTTTTCAGTCTGTATATTTCCTGATCTGTTAAAACCTCCTCCCCACTGCTCTTCCTGGTGAGAGGCCTGGCTGACCTGATAAACAGCTGAAGGTCTGGGAAGAAATCCCCTACGTTAGGCAGCCTGGAGCCTTTAGTCTGTTCTAGGAAACTTTTTATTTTCTCAGGAGAATATCTACACTGAGAGTCCTCCTGAGTCAGGGGAAAGTCACTCTCTGACTCTGTGGACATCCGGACACTTATTTTCTTTGTTTTACTGTTCTTTTTTCCTGCTTCAAAATGTTTTCTTTTCTGAGACATTTTGAGGAGATCGTCATCAGACATATCCTCCTCCATAATTTCTTGAAACATGTCACTCTGCTCGCCTGTCATGGCTTCACTTTTTGCCTCGGCACATACTACCGGAACCGGGTCCCCCGCAACCACAGGGACCGGCGCCGCGGGAGGATCATCCGCGACGGGCGGCCCCACCGGAGCAGGAGAACCCGGCCTCCCGGCAGCCACTGGGGTGCCCCACACGGTTACCGGGGCAGGAGCTGCATCCGCGGGCGGATCCCCCCCCGGAGCTACCGCAGCAGCACCGGGCGGATCTCCCACCGGAGCTACCGCAGCAGCACCGGGCGGATCCCCCCCCGCAGCTACCGCAGCAGCACCGGGCGGATCCCCCCCCGGAGCCACCGCAGCAGCACCGGGCGGATCCCCCCCCGGAGCTACCGCAGCAGCACCGGGCGGATCCCCCCCCGGAGCCGCCCGCCGCGCTCCGCCACCTTCCGGGCAGGAGCGGATCAGGTGCCCCTCCGCCCCACAACCAAAACATTTCATTGTTTCTGAGGAAATATAAACCACATAATTAAATCTATCAATTTTAAACGAGAAAGACAGGCTCAGATCAGTCTTTCTCTCCTTCAGGATCATGTACACCTGTCTTCTATGACACACAACATGTTTCAGTTTAGGAGATTTACACCCCAAAGAAACCATCGTAATCGGCGACACAAGTTGTCCATATCTAGATAGCTCCTTCCCCAGCAATTCATTTTTAATGAACGGGGGGGCGTTAGAAATCATTATCTTTGTGGCTGGGTTAACGAGAGGGGAGACGGGAGTGAAGGTATCTTTGATCACCACTCCCCTCTCCACCACCTCACCAACCTTAGCCGTGCTGTCTAAAAACATAACAATGGCCCCGTTCATCCGTGAGGCAGACCTCACACAGTCACACCCAACCACCTCTCCCACAGCCAGCCCGGCCTCCTCCACCGAGCACTGCACCGCGGGGAAAAGCTTGATCGCATGTCTGCGAGTCAGCTTCTCAAACTCCGCAGGTACAGCCTCCATCACCGGCATTGTGCCCCAGAGCACGCTGCCCTCACAAACAATTCCCCACACACGCACACACACACACTCACAACCACATAAAAAGAAACAACCCTTTCAACAGAAAATAATAAAGTAACAACTTACAAACACACACAGCGGGGAAAAAAAAGAAATAGTTTTCTCAAAAACTACGAAAAGTTGAAACAAACCAGCAAATCACTCTTAGCTCCTCACTCACACGCCATCACTCACAGGAGAGAGAGAGAGAGAGAGAGAGAGAAGAGAGATATAGCGACGAGACAGATAAGAGATCGATAGGATGTCAGATAGATGAGAGATATCGAATAGAGAGAGAGAGAATAGAGAGTAGAGCGAGAGATAGAGAGAGATATAGAGATACAGAGTGAGATATAGTAGAGAGAGAGAGAGAGAAATTTTATATTAGGTCAGGTTTACAACTCATGTTAGTAGATTAGTGATAACGATTTTTGCAGTTGCTATGACAACATCATTGAGAAAGTGATTACAATTGCTGAA
The DNA here is from genome assembly GCF_011125445.2 of Fundulus heteroclitus. Taxonomy (NCBI): domain Eukaryota; kingdom Metazoa; phylum Chordata; class Actinopteri; order Cyprinodontiformes; family Fundulidae; genus Fundulus; species Fundulus heteroclitus. The sequence continues at coordinate 3,408,819 of NC_046381.1, forward strand.
TTGTTGCCTGATTGCACATTTTAAGTTGAGCCTGTATGTGCAACGTTTTTTTTTGTTTGTTTTTGTTGTTTTTTTTTTTTGGTTTTTTTTGCTTTCAAGCATTGTGTGCTAATGGCGGGTTTTTTTATTTGGTGTGTGATATAATAGTTCTACACTTTTAACATGCATTCTAAAGTGGTTTTGTTTGAGCTGGAGTTTTTTCTTTTTCAATTTTTTTTAAGAGTTTTATATTGTGTTTGGTCTGGAAACTGCCAGTCAGATCTGGTAACCCTGCCCTTGTCATTCCAAAACAATAGTGGCAGAGAAACTTAGCACAGTGTCCCTGTTGTTCACCAAGCCAAGGCTTAAAATGTTATCTATAAATGTAGACTTCTTACTGTTCTTGTCAGAAATGATTTCCAAGTGACAGACTCATGTATACTTTTCAACCCAGCAGCTGGCTGGCTACCCTATCTACACGCCATTGCTACACCACTTCCTCACCTGACGAGGCCTGATTGCTTTTATACAAGTCCGACAGTAGTGAAATTAGCTAATGAAATTTAAAATTGACACCGTTTCCGAAAAGCTGAAAAAGCTGGAATGCTTACACTAGCTTGTATATAAACTGGAAGAAGAGATTTGGTTTCACTTTTGTTCACATTTCTTGTCCATCTTTGTCCTTTAAGAGCTAAATACATGAAAAACAATCCCTCGGCTTTTAAAGCAATGACTTGTGAAAGTTTAAAACTTCAAATCTTTTAACTTCCTGTCACAGCTAACAATCCTCCAGGGCTAACACTGCTAGCCTGTAGATTAACTGGACCAACAAGTGGAGACTTCTTCTTCTGTTTTTATACTTTTGTTCTCTAACAATAAATCAATGATTTACCAATGAAACTCGTTGAAATTTTCTGCTACTTTTTATTTTCTTGTGACGGTTTGCAATGCTGATGTGGCTCGGAAAAATGTTGAAAATGGAGGAAAAAGATCAACATTTGGGGTGGCGGCGTGAGTCTATTGACGGAAAATAACATCTTTATCCAATTAGAAACAGAATGGAAACTTTAGAGTTCTTGCACAGCTGTGTTATCAAAACTAAAGCTTCACTGCACAAAAACATGTCTGTTCCCTTCCCTTCGCTGAAGATCAAGGACAAAAGGCATCTAGTAGCCACAGCGGCAATCAAATGTGCTTTTCATGCCATGGAAACGAGGACTCTCACTGAATCACCATCGCAGCCAGATGAAGAGGAAAGTACAACTTGTTAGCCGTAGTGGGAGCTCAATCAAACACTGTCACTCTGCCTTACCTCTCAGGTGTGAAATAACAGCAGAATGAGAAGAAAGTTTGAGTGAGAGGCTTTTTTTTTTTTTTTTCCTTCCTCGTGAGTCGTTTGGCTGTCAGCTCCACACCCTGCGCTGCTCGTGCACACAAGCTCCTTTCCAGTCAGTACACTGCGAGAATAGGCAAGTCCCTGCTTCTTTGAATTCATCTCACCGGCAACACTTGCGATTGTCAATTTCATGCTTGATTAGTTGTCATTACTCTGCGAGAGACAAAAAAAAAATGGGGAGGGAGGAATGCATTTCAGGATTAAAATAGAGAGCGAGACCTCCCTAAAGAGGCAGATTTGGTCTTTGCAGGGTTGAATGAAAGAAGAGATCTTTTTTTTATTTTTTTTATTTTTTGCACGCACTGACTTTACTGAATTCAGCTTTTCTCCTCATTTGGCACTCTTATTTGAGTGGTATTGCTATTGATTGAACTGTTCTTGATTATTTAAGTAATTAGGAAAGCAGTAACTACATTATACATTTGCCTCCTAGACTTCAGGCATAATAAGAAAGGAAAATGTAGCTTTTTGACACTGATAGGCTGTTGTGATACGCCCCAGCCTCCATATCAAGTTGATTTCTTTTTTCAATCTGTTGCCTCATCGATCTAGCGCAATGTCAGTAATATTTTATTTAGAAAAAAATTGAAGCACAAAAGGTCATTCATTTCCCGAGGCTTGCCTCCACAATGTTGTCTCCGTGACAGAGAACCACAGCGGCGATGCATAATTTAATATTTGTGAAATATGATAATGATCCCGATGCCTTGTCTCCCACTTGAAAGATGGCCGTGCAGATTTCAAAGCGCTCTCGAATGTCAGCGTGGGTCGTGACGGTGGTAGGAATTTGCTGTGTGAGTAAGGGTCCCAAATGGGTCCCAATGAAGAGATGATCTTCAGCACCCTTATTATGAAGCTAAGCAGGCTAATAATAAACATGCGCTGAAATCCCACACATACAGCTGAGCTGGCCGGTGCCTCCCAGACTTTTATCCACCCGGCTTTGACTGCAGCTTCCCTTTGCTTGGTGACATTTAGCTTTTCCTTTGAGTTTAGTTCTGCTTGTTAGGCCTGCAGTGCACATGGGATCACAGTTTTATTGCATTTTGAGAATTGAAATCTTGCATCCTTAAGCCTTGAATTAGTGCAGGTCCCCTAGAGAAGGGTTTCCAGAGCCTTTTTTATCAAGGCCTTATTTGACATCTTCTAGCATGCGAGCTTTTATATTCAAACATAAAGCCTTCCCTATGCTGTGTTTCTTCTATGATACTGTCATGGCCACCTGTTTCAATCTTAACAAAGACTTTATAGTGTCTGTTGGTGTTGGACCCATCCATCCCGCTCCCCATCAACCCACCAGCCACCAGTGATCTCCCATCACGTCATCTTCCTCCTTTCATAGCAAAGACTTTGTTTTCAATTCATTCTTATCAACACCCATATTAGATTGAATTTCAATGTCTCTTTCAAGACAAATAGATTCAGTTCAGATCCAGTTATATAAAATCCAAATTCCATTCAAATCATTTCATTACCATCCAGTCAAGTCATACAGGCAAATCATGTTTCTAGTGAGTACAGTTCAATTAGAAGCAAAGTCATAACTCTGCTAAGTAGACCTGCTGAATTGCTTGTCAATGCAAATAGCAAATCAGCCAATCAGATGGCAGCACCTGGTTGCATTTAGGCATCTAGATGGAGTCAAGACAACTTGCCTAAAATTAAGCATTCAAATTAAGCATTTAAATCGTGAAGAAAGAGGATTTAAGTGGCATAGCTGTTGGTGCCAGACGGGCTGGTCTGAGTATCTCCGACACTACTGATCTCATGCACAGCCATCTCTCAGATTTACAAAGAATTGTCTAAAAAGGAAAAGAAAATACCCAGTGAGCAGCAGTTTTGCAGATGAAAATGCTTTGTTGATGACAGAGGAACATAGGCAAGGTAACGGAAGCTCAATTAACCACTCATTACAACCAAGCAGATGGGTTACAGCAGCAGAAGGCCGCACTGGGTGCCACCCCTGTCAGCTCGGAACAAGAACACAAGACTACATTTCACTCAGGCTCAGTCAACTTGGGAAATGAAATATTGGATAATGTCTTGATTTCAGCTGCAGCGTTATGATAATAGGGTCAGATTATGGGTAACAAACATTTCAGGCTGGTTGTGGAGGTGTAACAGTGATGTGGATATTTTCTTGGCATGCTCTAGGCCCCTTAGTACAAATTGAGCATTGTTTATCTTCTAATGGATACCTGCAGCAGGATAATGGGCCATGTGATAAAGTTTAAACCACTTTATAATGGTTTCTTAAAGATGAAAGTCCTTTATCTGCACCCTAGTGGGATCTGCACTGCAAAAACAGATCTAAAAATAAGTAAAATGTTCTTAAAGTTAGTGTATTTGTCCTTGATTTAGGCAGGTAAAAAAGATTATTTGCCAATGGAATGAGTATTTTTACCCCTTAGACATCCTGCACTTGAAATAAGGTGATGGAGATGAGTTGTTCCTATTTTAAGTGCAAAAATCTTATTCCATTGGCAAATAGTCTTATTTACCTGCTCAAATCAAGGACAAATACACTAATTTTTAGAACATTTTACTTGTTTTAAGTTCCGTTTTTGCAGTGTGGAGTCCCCAGAAATCTATCCAAATGCGCACCTTTAGTATATGACACCTTCTTGAATCTACGCTATTAAGAATTTAGGCAGTTCTGAAAGGATAAGGGGTCCGACCTGAACTTGCAAGGTGGAGCTAAGAAAGTGACGATTGATTGTATATACCGCAACGTTTTATACTACCGATTGGTAAAAGTTGTTAGTCTACACAAGCCCTCAGTATTGTAGAGCATGCATAGGGAATGCAATATAGTTTAACAGGAGGAAAGGTTTAGCAGAACCAGTCTCAGTATGAGCTGCTTTTTGCAAGAAGACAGAGAAATACGGAAGAGCCAGAAGAGGAGTACTTTCTATGGAGAAACAAGATAAATAGAGGTAATAGCAGCATTAGCTCTATCAATGACTCCCTCTACCACAGAGTCACATAGCAGACATGATCAAACACAGAGGTTTAGTGAGGGGTAAAGTATAAACTGGGTTTAATCTCAGTACAGAACAAGGTTGTTGCTCAATTTAGGCTTAGCATGCGTAACTCACTTTGTACAGGTACCAATATTAAGTAACAGAGAGATTTGCTGTTTGTTGAGGGGATGCTAAAAAGAGAAACTGTTTCTAAGGACTACTCCTGCACCCTAAACAGTATTTCCCTCCTTTATTCATTTCCTGTAAGCGAGCATGTCTCTGCCTAGAGGTCCAGACTAAAACACAGACAAAAGCTGTCCACCTCCACAAATTGACTAGCAGTGGGTGATTTACAATGATCAAACCAAAGGTGATATGATTCAATAGCATATTCCTGTTTTGAGATGCGTTGTGAAAACTGACAAAACACATCTTTTCAAGATTGGCAACCAATCTTAGCCAGGATGATCAAAAGGAAAACAATTGGTAATTCTAGTTTCATTTAGTTTCTTCTATTATCTTTTTTTCACCTCCTCACAAAAGAAAATTTGTCTTTTTTTTAAAGTCTTGCTAAAAAGAATTAAGTATGACAGAGCTCTTGTCTTTCCCATTGTTGCTACTCCTCCCACACAGGAGCACCCACAGTCCTCTTTCACCAGAGAAAGTATAATTTACATATCATGTGACAGGCCACCATCAAGTTATAATTAAGCTCCAGCTATAAAGAGCCCTCTCCTGTCCCAAAGCTGTATGTAAGCTTTAAATAATGCCAGTGAACATTTACAGAATTAGCATGCTTTTTGTTTCTTAGTTGTTGTTTTTTTGTTTTTGTTTTTTTCTTCAGTTAAATGACAAAATGTTACATTACAAGCTTGATAAGTGGTTTAAAAAGCAAGCAAAACCCAAACCATAATGACGTCTCTTACCGTGCCGATGTTTCTGTCAGAGTCATTTCATTTGTGCTCATCGGGTCATTAATTTAGGTCATGGCAAAAAATGTAATGCTTGTGAAATAAACATATATATATATATATATATATATATATATATATATATATATATATATATATATATATATATATATATATATGTACATCTCACAAATTTAGAATATCTGGGCCATTTTCATCAAAATGGTAAGAAATGAAGGCTTGAAATATTTAAAGGAGCAGTAAGTATTATTGACAGCTAGTGTTGCAAATAGGCAACACCCTCACAGAGAACCACCATTTCTCAGTGGTCCGTTGCTGCTGGAAAACCCCGCTGAATTCTTACTAACACAGGATAGGTATATGGTGATGTATTCTATTCTATTTCTGGTCTGCTTCTCTTAAGCCGGGCGTACTTGTACGACTTTTTGCTCTTTTCGGGCCGATTCTTCAGTCGTGTGAAATTTTTTTGGATCGGGCAGAGTTTCAGCTTGATCGTGCGTCCTGCTTCGTGTAGTATGCAGGGGGTACAGAGGGGCGATTCGCCTCTCGCAACCATCTCCCGATCAGGAATCGTACGGTCGAATGAAGATCAAACATGTTTGAAATTCAGTCGACCCTCCTAAGGGGATCGTGAGCGCCTCCTGCTGTTCAAGCAGAGCTATGAGCCCATTTCCCCCAACCTTGCGCATGCGCACTAGCAAACAAGGAAATTCTTCGTCTTCTCAAACGAAAATATTGGAGTGGAGAGAAGCATGACGGCGGTACATGTGACATGGAGTCAAACTACGGAGGAGCAACTGGTAGAATTGCCAAGGCAGCGCGTTTCGTTCTAGTGAGCCTCATATTTAACAGTGAGCATCGACACTTCCACTCCTTTTTCTTCTTCTACTGTTTACATTTGGCTTCCGGAAAGACGACTCCGACAAGCGCCATCTCTCTACGGGGTTGGGTCCAACATGCGGTTTTTGAACGTACAGTTTGAGCAGTCAGGTCGCATCAGAGCATCGTACAGTGTAAGAACATATATGGTGAGCAGTAAGCTTTTAAACCCTGCGGTTTCGTCGTATAGTTTGAGCTGTATCTGAGTACAACGATTGAAAATATCGTACAGTGTATGCCCGGCTTTACTGGCTTTCCCTGTCTGCAGGCTGCTGTTCTTTTACCAAAATAAAATACCAAATGCTGTGCTCTGTGTTTGGAACCCTGGGAACTCTCATATGATTGGCTCAGGAACCAGGAAGTAAACACGGGCTACACTCGGAACCGGAGTAGTTCCGGACCGTACCTCTAGGTTTGACCTGAGTGAGACATTGGAGACATTGTTGATTAAGAGGACCAATTGTTTATAGAGAATGTTGCTTCCATGCCGGGTGAAAAACGAGAATGACTTTGGTTTATTTTGCAGGAAAATTCTTACTTATTTCTCCTTTAACTCGGTGCAATGAATCTATTTAGCATTTGAGTTTCACTTTCTGACATGACAGACAAAAAGAACAGACATTTTTCACAGTATTAAAATTTTTGATATACCCATACGGTATATACTTAAATCTACCGGTGGTTAAAGCGAGTGATCTGTAAAACAGTTTTGACAGGTGCCCTCCTGAGTAGGTCAAAACCTGCTTTTGGACTTGATTAAGGTAGAGCAAAATGTATGAACTGTTCAGAGTTATTCAAGGAATATGTCCTGAAGATCATTGCTAAGATGGACCAACTAGTGATTTTTTTTCAAACATTTATATGCTTTGACAAATTGTGCCAATTTAAATTTAATCCATAAATAGGCTTCAACCCTGTCGAAGGTTTTCCATTGCCATGCAGTGTTGCAAAATAAATTACTTGTGACATGGATACATCAATCTGATGTAGAATCATTCAAGCATTAGGGAAGTTATTGTTGGCTTTATTCTTTTAGGAGTTATTGACCAAAATGTGTTGACTTGGAAAAATAGTGCTTTCTGTTGGGGGACGGCAGCAGAATCTCTATTCCAAATTTTTATTTTAGTAGCGTTAAAGCTGTTGTACTAAACATCCACGGGAAGTCTTCCCGTTTCTTTCTGGGTTGATGCTGCAGTGTGAGTTTGATTAGAGAAGGGCAATGAAAACCTGATAAATTACAAATGGGTTTCATCCTCCCCTGAATGGAACTGAATCGGCCTTCAGGGCCTTTGATCTCTAAAATAAGTTATTTTAAAACATTCACAAACATGCTGAATCTGAATAAAAAAATACAGTAATTACTGAATTAAATAATTGAGAAAAAAATGAAATGTTGATGTTATCGCTTTGCTGAAGGCTTAATTGTTTCTAATGGTCCCGACGTTCCTGTAATGTGGGGTGAAAGGCAGGTCACACGCAGACAGAATCACCAGGGAGACTCTCACACCTGAACATGTGAGCTGATACAGCCAATTAGAGAGTGGGGTATGTGAGCAAGCATAAGCACCTAAAGGAAACACACTCAAGAGGACAGAAAAACTTGAGAGAGAGAGGTGCAAGCTGTCCTCTGCGTTCGGAGAATTAGTTGCGAGAGGACGGCAAGACAACAAAAAACAGTGAAAATAAACAAGTAATGCAACTAGTTTCATTAATTCAGTAGACACAGAAAACAGGCAACTGGACTTTCGCTCAGTTTTTCTGAAAACATTTCAACACCTGTCCAGGTGTCTAAGGCTACGTTCACACTGCAGGCCTTAATGCTCAATTCCGATTTTTTTGTGAAATCAGTTTTTTTTTTTTTTTTTTTGCATGGTCGTTCACATTTCCAAATATATGCGACTTGTATGTGATCTCCTGTGTGAACCGAATTCATATAACTTAAGTGTCCCCCATGCGCAGTTGAGGACGCAATGACATGACACGTAGCAAGCGTCCTCAGTGTTTGCAGAAGTAAACATGGATTATAATGTTGGCGCGCATTTTGCGATCTTTAATTTATTTTCTAACCGGAGCTTTCTCTCTACTGACTGCTCTCGTCATTGTTGTGGATGGGTGTCGTTTTTCTTCCCACTTCTGCATAGCAGGGCGCAGAATAGTGAGGTTTGTCAAATATCAATGACGTACAGGTCGGATGAATGCGACCCGCCTGTACAGACACAGGTTGCATTTGAAAAGATCAGATATGTATCGGAATCAGGACCACATATCCAAATGGCCTGGGTCGCATTTGAAAAAATCTGATCTGTGTTGTTCAGATTGTCATGAAAAGATCAGATCCAGGTCACTTCAGTCTGCAATGTGAACGTTGTCTAAGACAATTCTGGTGATTCCCTCTGAGCAACCTGCAGTTGATGCTCTGCTGATTTTAAGCACGTGGAGGCCCATCCTCCTAGGCACAATCCAAGTCAGATGTAAATCAATAACTCACCTGTCCCTCTCCTGGGTCGTTAGTGTGAGTGGAGTTCTTGGTCACCTGAATCATGATGGGATGCTGATGTAATCTCTCTGGAATGTGTTGGAAGACCGAGCTGTAAACTCTGGGGAGTATGAAGTGCAACCCCCCCCCCCCCCCCCCCCCCCCCTCGCCTCTGTTGAGTGATGGCTTTTCTCTTTTGACCAAGATGGCTTCTTTCAAACCATCTGTTCTCCCTGTCCGAAATCTGGACATCATTATCAACAGTGTGGCCTTTGCTCTTGAGGTGCAAGTGAACGGCTGAATGTTGCCCCGAGCTGCTGTTCCTCCTGTTCTGTGCCATGAGTTTATGTAGCTGTTGTTCAGTTTCTTCGATTTAGGAGTCTGAGCCGTCCTCGCTGCGTTGGACCGCAGACACAACGCCGCTCAGCTGTGGTTTGCTTGTCCTGCTTTGGGGATGAACCAGTTTTCTCCTGCAACTTTCTCAGCAACTCCTGACACATCTGGAAAGAAATTGTTTTTACGTCTCTCTGATTTCTCCTCTGGGTTAGACACAGTGTTCTTTTTCTACTAGTTCTGTTAGCTGACTTGACAAATGCCCAGTTTAGATAACCACAAGCCTGCACAGGTAAAGGTGTGATACAGTAGTGTTTAGAAGTTGCAATCAACCTGTCCTTAACTGCAATTTGTAGTGGTCTAACAATGTTTGCTACTAAAACTTCACAGTCTAATTAATTCAGTCAGACAAAGAAAATTCCAGTGACAGATAATCACCATATATTTATTATACTTTGCAACATAAAATGTGGAAAAGACAATACAGACGAAGCAGTCGATGCCAAAGTAATGCAAGAAAATAAACAACGTAGACGCTAAAGAGCTTGAACATCTTGACCTATCTGTGATTGGTTCTAGAGTAGAAATAGGTGCAAGAAGAAAATCCAGATGTCTCTCTTCCTGACTAAATATACCACCTCATTTCTGGGATCCCAAACGTTTTCCAGACCAGAAGAGTTCTCCCCGGTGGGTTGTGAGTCCCCTGCGGTCTCCTGCCAAGGGGGTGTGCCCAGGAAATCTTCAGAAAGAAGTGCCCAACTACCATCCTAGTTGCAGGAAACATCCTGGCAGCCTTTTTCTTTAACCTTCTTGAAAGCCTCAAGCAGAGAAACATCCCGATTGGCTCCCAGAACATACCTTAACTGGGTCCTCCAATGTAGAGGAGTGATTCTTCTCCCAGCTCTCCTAGGATGATGAGCTTTCTCACCTTATCTCTAAGGTGAGTTTCTTCCCTAGGACCTCTTTCTTTTCTTCAGTACAACAGACCAGAGCAGTGCTGGCATTACTTTGGACACATCTCTATCATTTCTAGCTCCGTCACTAATGAAAAAGACACCAAGTTACAAGAATTCCTGCGCTTGAAGCAGGGACTGACACCTGACCTGAAGGGCCTCAGATTTAAACGGTTGATATAAGCTGTATGCAGCAAAACTTTGTTTTGTATGCACTCTGTGCATACAAAATGATAATAAAGTTTGTCTAAGTCTAAGTCTAAAGGAACTGGCTCAACTGAAGATCAAGAACGCAAAAACTCTTCCCATTTAAGCTCTTTTGCTGTCTTGATTAGCAATCTCCCCCCTAAGATGACTGAAGACATTCAAAAGCTGACAAGGAGTCTTTGACATACATGAAGTTGCCATTTCAAGTTGTCCGACTAGAGTTACTCATAGAAAACATTTTCCATTATCAAAGTTTTAAGCATCATGTGTAGTTGAAAAAGTTAATCCCTCCCATTGGTGCCCATAATCAGTGACCCAAGACGTCCTTCCCTCGAGAAAGAACACCAGAGCTGATGGTGTCTGTTGAAAGCAATGTGTCAGCAAGTGCAGCTGCAAGCAAGTAGGATGATAGTGTAGGCAATGAAAATCTTCTTAGAGGCTTGAGCTAACGCTGTGTGGCCTTCTGTGCTTTGATAAATAGGCCAATATACTGCTTTAAAATGAGTCAGTACTGTTTCGTTCAGGCAGAAACATACAGCCTGAAATGTTTTTCATCCTGTGGTGCGACTGGCTCAGGATCAGATGTTGTTTGACTGCGAGGCTGGGGGATGATGCGATTTGTTCTTTGTTTGTTTTCCATACTCCTGGTGCAAAATTTAAGCGACTGAGGGAAAATTTGAATCAAGTTAGACCAAAAGGGAACTCAGCGATAAAGAAGTCTGGTCTTTTTTTCTCAGTTTGTCTCTTACTGTGCTTGATCTTCCATAAAGGGAATCACCTTCTCATGCTTTCCATCTCAAATATCCCCCTCATCCCCTCAACCATGAACCCACCCATCCTCCTCTACCCTTTCACAACCTATTTTAACCCTCAGCCCTCTTCATGACATTTAAAATATATTGATTCTCATTTGATATACTTGAGAACTGTACTAAAAAAGTATCTGAAGCAGATCTTTACTATCAAGTTTGGCTTAAGTAATCACATCACATAGTTTTTCCCCATTTCAACCATTATTTGTTCCATTTCAGTCTGGTATCTCCAGCTTTCTCCAAAGCATCTAACATCAACCGTCCCTCTGATCCTGTCCATCCTTGTCACTCCCAAAGAGAGCCTCCACCTCTACGTCTGTCCACTGGCACTGTATCTAAACCAGACAACATGGCTGGACTCACCGTCGTCTTCTACACTCTCACTGATTGATATCCGACATTTGTAACTGCATTTTATTTATGCAGGAAAGATGGCCAGTTCATCTGTCTCAAGGACGTCACCAAAACGTCTGAACACAACTGCAACAATGAACCCAGACAACCAACCGTTTGGTCTGTAACTCAATCAAAAATCTCACATCAGTAAACCCATTTAATGAAGAATTGAAACCCCAGGTCTCCATTATACTTCTCTCACTATCCATCCATCCATCCATTATATAACATGTCTATCCCGTGTGGGGCCGCGAGGGGTGCTGGTGCCTATCTCCAGCTGTCAATGGGCGAGAGGCGGGGTACACCATGGTACTTCTCTCACTACACCGCAAAAACGGAACGAAAAATAAGTAAAATGTTCTTAAAATTTGTGTTTTTGTCCTAGATTTGAGCAGGTAAATAATATTATCTGCCAATGGAGTGAGTATTTTGACCCCTAAAATAAGATAATTAGACATCCTGCACTTGAAATAAGATGACGGAGATAAGTTGTTCCTATTTTAAGGGCAAAAGTCTTATTCCATTAGCAGATCATCTTATTTACCAGCTCAAATCAAGGACATATACACAGATTTTAAGAAAATATTACTTATTTTTAGTTCTGTTTTTGCAGTGTAATACGAATCATTTTTGCATAATGGTTAATTCAGTAGGAGTAGGACTAATGGCTGAAAGATACTTGAGTAAATTCTTCACATGCTTACTTCTGTTCTTGACATATACTGTTTTTAAATCCTTCACTTGTGGTCTATATAAAGCGGAACGGCAATGCTTTGTTCTGAATTCCTTGTTAATTTACCCCCACATTCCCCCTCTTTTGCCCCTGTTCCCACTGAGTGCCTGAGAGTGGCTTGTTTTGGTGCATGTCTCTTTAAATTTACCCCGCCCACTTTCAGCACGCAGAGCATTCCACTCCAACCCGTTCGGCCATTTTTGTAGTTTGATAGCAGAGCTATGATTATCTAGTGGCTCAAACACTTTTTGTTGATTAAATTGATTAAAAGATGTCAACAGCTAAAGACTTGTACACCCAGCCTTAAATGTTTGAGCCAGAGTTATCCACTTGTAGCTTCGGCATACTTGAGCTTAGGCAACAAAATCGCTGCGAGAAATAAAAATGGCGGATTGCCGAAATTGCTTAGACCGAAGTTCTAAGCAATGTTGTATAGCAATTCAGCAGCAAATCCGTAATTGTTCAAAAAAAATGTAAAAGAGGAAACTAAACGAACTGAAATATAAGACCTAAACAGAATATAAAAATATCTACACGGCACCGGGACAGGCTAATTTCAACTTTTCTGTACTCCCAGAGCCTCCATGTACAGAACAAAATGTATTTAAGGGCTAAAATTGTGGATTTTGCATTACATGTCCCCTTAACAGATAATCTCAATATTCTTTGGTGAAATGTAACCACTGTGACAGACTGCCGACCTGTCTAGGGTGTACCCTGCCTCTCGCCCAATGACCGCTGGGGGCACCAGACAACTGATGAATTAATGGATGTATATGTGATCTATTTAAATGATTTTCCAGCAAAGAAAAAGCATTTATAATATTAATTTGTTATTGCTTTCACTTTGATGTAGAGATTAAATGCTTCTGTGCAGCAAAAAGAAAGAAAGAAAAAAAAAAAAACATTGTCCAAGAAAAGGGAATTAGCCTCTGTGGAGTTGGGTCAGTATCGCAGCTTTAGTCTCCAGCAGGGTCAGCCGGGCCAAACAATTGAGAAAGTGAAGCAAAGCAAAAGATGGCTGATAGCATTTTCTAATAACACCCTGCCACTTCTACATGAGGAAAAGTTTGGATGAAAGTGGCTTTCTGTTTTTTTTCGGCTTCACTCAGCAGAAAGCCAGGGACTTATTCTCTTTATCTTTTTGGCCTGGCTTTAAAAGATCATTTGCTGCTCAGAACCCAGAAACATAAGCCAGCAGATCCACTTGTGGATGCCAACGAGAAAGACTATGACTAAAGAATGGAGAGCTAAATGGGGGGGGGGACTACCCTATTCTCCAACATGTTTTTCTTAGCACAATTGAATCAGTCATGGAAAGTGCCTCTCAAGTCTGTTGTATAAACTAAACACCTAGTGGCTCAAACCTGCACCCTTTTGTGTGCTTCTCAGTGTAGAGATTATTTTCCTTAAACAGCAATTACAACTCCACTCTACCTTAATGATTGGAGTGGGAAGCGAGGTCCACGTTTTAGTCAGTAAATTGCTTTCCTGCTCCCCCCCCCCCCCCACCCCACCCCTTTCTAGGAGAGCCCGCTGTTTGTTGTCCTCCTGTTCACCTGTTATTGTGCTGCAGATACAAAGCCACGGGAACCCAAGGTGGGTCAATACTTTCCTCATTGTGGATGCAATGAAAGCAAACTGTGTCATTATTCTTCCTTTTTAGAAATTCTTATTTAGATTGGAGCTGGGATCCGGCCAGTTGTGCTTGCCGGTTGAAGATTTGCGCGGCTCTCCTCTTCAGGGACCGAGCGCCGCTGCTCGAAAAATGCAGCATGGATGCGGACGCAATTAGACAGATGGTGGACACAGATTCAGTTCTGTTTTGTGGATGCAGGATTTGATTGGCTACTTTAAAATGTAAGAATGTTTAGGAAGTAATTAGGCTAAATCAATTTATCAAACCTCTGAGGGATGAACATTTTCCTCCCTGGTGAAGGATTTCTAAAATCTAACGAGGCTATGAAAACCTGGGTGTTTATCCAAAGCAAGAATCAAATGAAATCTGATCAAGGATCATATTTACTATTAATTACACTGAGGTTCAATTCAGTTCAATGCAATTTTATTTATATAACGCCAATTCATGATACATGTCATCTCAAGGCACTTGACAAAGTCAAATTTAATCAAATTATTGGTCAAAAGGTTTCCTATCTATAACATTTCCTAATGATCTATCAAAAACTTTAGCATTTTTTGTGACTATTATATTATGCTGCTACATGGTTATATGTGGACCTGCATATATTAGCATTGAAGCCTCATAGCTAGAAGGTGACAGGTTCAAATTTTACCTGCATCCTGTGAGGAATTCAGTGTTTTCTCTTTCTTTCTTTGGCTTCCCTTCCAAAAGCACATATGCCAACTTGATCTAGTGACTGCCCCTGGTTGCCTATGAATGCTGCTAGTTTTCAGTCATGTAAAACAAAAGTATTCACATCGCTTTTTTTTTTTTTTTATGTTGATGTTACAACCACAAACCTTAATGTATTTTATTGGGATTTTATGCGATAAACCAGTGTAAAGTATTGCATAATTGTGAAATGCAAGAAAAATTATACATGGTTTTAAACTGTTTTGTCAATTTTTTTTTTTTTTTGCGCTATCAAAGTAAAGGGGACTCAATACAAATGTGTGCCACACTTTTGAGATGTTTGTAAGAAAAAAACATTGTAAACTAGGTTTTTTTGTAGTCTTGATGCTGCTCAGCTTTGCAGTGTGTGTTTTCCTTCTCAGTTACACGTCGCCATTACAGACCTGTAACTTCCATCGAATTAAATAGAGGCGGTAGAGAGTCGTGTACTCGGGGAAAGATGTTCAATGGTCACAACCAATAAACAGAAACCCAACTACAGAACTTGGAACCGTCCACATGAATAAATACATGAATGTGAGAGAAAAATGTACCCTGATTCGCATCAGTTTTTGGTCCAGTATGATTTAACTGTTTTAATTGAATGGAATATTTCTTCATTAAGGTTGTAATGCTTTTTATGAGACATCAAGTACAAGATTCTCTCAGAGTGTTTAATGGTGAGGAAAAAAAAGGCCTAACATGAAAAATGAATGAATGATTGTTTTTAGCTATGTTTTTGTTTTTTCTGAGAACAACTATAACAGAGAAGTAAGAGACCATCAGAGATCAAATTTTCATGATTCCCAATGTTACATTTTGCGTTGGATGGTGGGAGACACTGTGCTACTCGGTTGGAGTTGTGGTTGCTGGTATGTTGCTACGGCTCCCTAACCAGGGCACCATGCTTTCATGGGGCAGAACAAGTGATTATAAAAAAAAAAAAAGTACATTTTGTTTTGTGTTTTAAGCGCAGTAAGAAAATGTGGCCAAGCACTACGGCTGGTTAATGATGCTCAAATTTATATCTGAACCAAGCTAAACTAAAGAGCCATTTCCTTGTTGTTGTTTTAAAGCAGCACTGTGTAAGTTTTGACCCAAGTATTAGCTTAATGTGAGACATAGTCAATGCTTTTTGAGGTCAATATACAGCATTTGGCACCTTTGGACGCTCATTGCATTCTGTCTTTCTCCAAAACTCGCCTATGTAACTTGAGAGGTGCTGATGGGTCTGAATGGGTCATGTGACCTAGAGCGCCACTTTACGGCAGTCTCAGCTCCCCTTTAAATACCAGGGCTAACCTTACATGCTTCTACTTTTTTCATCCTCGAGTCAAATTTTGTCCATGGTTATTATTACAAAATAGAGTAGGCTAACTTTAGTTCAGAAACCAGCATGTCAGCTCTTCTCCTCTGTAGAGGTTCCTGCAGTCTTTCACAATCAGATGACTGAGCCTGTTGTCTTCCCTGTCCTTCTCTTCCACGGCAACTCTGAGGATAATCCAGAGGGGTGACTGGGGCCTTGTCTTTACAAGAACCTCTATGACTTCTCAATCTGATGCTCTGCTTTCAGATTCCAGGACATAAAGACTGTTTCATTTTTGTGGCAGTGCAGTGTTTCCAGTGGAGTAAGCATTGCTAAACCTAAAGGTTTCAGGTATAGTGCCCCCTAGTGGCTAAATGTTGCATAGTGCTGCTTTAAGGATCCTGAACTTCATTTGATAATCTTTTAGTTCAAGCTCTATAATAGCAGGAGTTATCAAATCTGAACTGGATTATCCAATACTGATTAAAGATGCTGTGAAAAAAAAAAAGTTTGATTAAACAAAATGTCTGATAAAGCCCACGCTTATTCTGCCCAGGGTGCCGTTCATGCGAGAACTGCCATTGCTCAGATTTAACACTTTTAATTGGAGGACCATTTAACCTTTTACTGTCTTCGGTCGTCTTATAGACCAGTGGTTCCCAACCCTGGTCCTTATGTACCACCATCCTGCATGTTTTAGGTGCATCCAGCTCACCTGATTCCACCGATCGCATGGCCTCCTCAGCATGCTATCAAGGGCTGCAGAAGCCTCTCAATCATCCATTCTTTAAGTCAGATGTGGGAGCAAGGAGACGCCTAAAACATGCAGGACAGGGGTGCTTGAAGGCCAGGGTCGGGAACCACTGCTAGAGACTATTCAGATCACGACTGCTAAAGTCAGGAGGTCATGTTGGAGGGCGTCTGGCAGCCTCTGCTGTGCCCAGTACACTGAGGAGGTGAGTAGCCATGAATATCCCTCCCATCTTTCTCCTAGCTTCCTTTCTAGACCTGCAAAAGAGGTTTTTCAGTAGTCCTTGTCTGTTGTTTAATTAGGCTGATGCTTTATTGCTAAGTGCACTTTGTTGTTGTGCTGCAAAAACTAACAACTTCTCTTAAACATGCAAAAGAAATCCTCATCAGGCTTTTGCAAAAATGTGTTTGACTCGTATCCTAATTTGTGTTTTCCTGAGCAGCGGCGACAGCGAAAAGCCATCAACGCACTAAATCCACAAACTCCAGACAAAGATTTCAATTACATGGCACATCTTCGGCTGTCATTTGCATGCTTCATGATGAACAGTCATGTAAACACAACGTAAGCTGCGCTAAAGGAAGCATAGAACTTAGCCGTCTGTCTCGGCTGGATATATACGAGGCCTTTTTAATTTGATAAATTTGCATATTTGCACATACAGCTGTGTCGCGTGAGAACAAACACACAGGCCAGCTGCTTTTCATTATGACATTCGCGTTCTCTCTCCAGCTCCGTCAATGGCTGCTTTACTGCCACTTCTTGTTAGAAATCACTGTCTCGCAGAAAGCTAAAGCCATATTTAGAAAACTCTGCCCCATAGAAAATGTTTTTTCTAATTATTTCTGCACTCTTTCAGAAGGGTGTTTGTTAAAGCGACAAACTGAACCGCTACGTGTGCTGAAAGACATTTGAAGAAGTGGGCCAGGACATGGGGGAGCGATGTGACTGAGGCAGCCGAGGAGAAACTGTCCTAGAAGACCTCAGAGGTACCGGTGACCTTCTAAAAGACCATCACCTGTGACCTAAAATAGCAAAAACATAAATGACAGGAGGGAACAGGACCTTGTGTAACTGTCCATATCAACCCTCTGAATACAATATTATTTCAGTCGGTAGGATGATCTTTAATAAAAAAAAGGACCTGAGATGTTTCAGCAACCTTTAGACCAGTCATTTTTAACCTAATAGAGGTAATATTTATTTCTAACAGCATCGCTAGGAGTACAATATGGTTGAAGAATAATAAAAGGGGAATATTTGAGGTCACTCGGGTCACTTTTTGCAGCTCATGCCTGTTTTCAGTTCTGCGCTTGAATTTGGCACGTAAACATTTGCTTCCAACTTCTAACAAGTGTGTCGTAACAACGTTAATGTTTACGGCTGTGTGACGCAACGCCTTTGTTTGGCTGAAATGCGGAAGTGAACGCCTCTACTTCCACCTCCGCCATCTTCTTTGCTAAGATTATGGAAACCAAAGACAAAAAAAAAATGGATTATAAGTTTTAAATTAAATATTGTCCAGTGCAGACACACCTTTTTACTTGTGTCTAAACTGTTTTAAAAACATCTGTATGTCAGTTCCTCTAAGTGTTTAGGATCAAAAAACATTGTCCTGCTGGCATTTAAAATGTACTCTTTTTTTTCTCTGTCTTTATTTCTGGTAAGGAAGAAATGAAAAGCTTTAGTGCTATGGCTCAATAGTTCTCAAATCTTTCTGAAGGTCTATTCAAGTTTTTCTTTGGACTCCTTTGGCTGCCGTTCGTCTATTCTTTTGGCCGTATGCATTCCATTGCTGTACAACCACAAATTAAATGTTATCGGGATTTAATCTAATACATAAAGTAGAGCATTGCTGTGGAGCAAAAGGAAAATCAAACATGGCTTACCTTATTTTTTTACAAATAGATATCAGCAAATTGTCGCATCATTTTATTTTTTGGCTCCTCTCTGTCCATACGTCGCACTAAGAGTCATCTATTGCTGCAACACAGCTCCAAGTCTTTTGGAGTATGTCTCTATAGTTTTGTACATATGAACTGAAATTATTGTCCATTCTTTTTTGCAAAACAGTCCACACTCAATCAGATTGAATGAAGAGCATCCTGTGTAGATCACAATTCAAGTCTTGCCACAGATGTTTGTTGGAATTTGGGCCTGGAACTTTGATTGAGCCATTCTAACTCATTCATAAGCTTTGATATAAACCACTTCCTTTTAGTGCCTGTGCTAAGTTCTGTTCTCCTGCTGGAAGGAGAACCTAAACCCCAGTTGCAAGTCTTTTGCAGCCTCCTGCTGGTTTTCTTCCAGGATTACCTTGTACAGGCCTTGCAAACGTTCTCACTCCCCTTGGCAATTTTCATGTTTTGTTACCATAAAACCTAGAATGAATGGATTATTTGAGAACTGTCACAGTGTAATTCACAAAATCTGGCTTTAACTTTGAATTGCTTGATTGTTATTTCAACTTTTACATTTTTTGTTCTCTGTCATTATTTTATTCATAGTAGGTACACCTGGTCTGGCGTTCCGTTAGCTGTGACATCATCCAGGGAAGACAGATCACCCGCTATTACCATATAACATAGAAAGGATCAATGTGTCCTTCTGTGCTTGTTTATCTCTCTTATTTTGTCTCTGCTCTGTCTTGTCTAACCCCCAGTGGGTCGAGGCAGATGAGCGTTCACACTGAGCCTGGTTCTGGTTCTGCTGGAGGTTTTCCTTCCCATTAAAGGGAAGTTTTCCTCTCCACTGTCGCTTCATGCATGCTCAGTATGAGGGATTGCTGCAAAGCCATCAACAATGCAGACGACTGTCCACTGTGGCTCTACGCTCTTTCAGGAGGAGTGAATGCTGCTTGGAGAGACTTGATGCGACCTGCTGGGTTTCCTTAGAGAGGAAACTTTCTCACCAATCTGTATAATCTGATTGAATTTCACTTTGTAAGTGTCTTGAGATTACATGTATCATGAATTGGTGCTATATAAATAGAATTTAATAGAACTGAAGCTATTTTTTTATTCTGAAGCAAATAACAATGCAAGATAACAGAAAACGTCTGTTATCTAACTCTTTAACTAAGCTAAACTGCTCACGCTCCTCCATGCAGTTTCACTTGTGAAAAGAAATCTTCAAGAGAGTCTCAGTTGGATTGAGGCCTGGACTCTGGCGAGGCCTTTCCAGCACATTTAAATGTTTCCCCTTAAACCACAGGGGTGCTTCAGTAGTTCACTTTCAGGTCAGGGTCCTGGTGGAAGGTGAACCCCCAGTCTCAAATCACAGGCAGATTTTGCCCAAGAATATCTCTGTATTTAGCATCATCCATCTTTCCGTCGACTAAGACCAGTTTCCCAGTCCCTGCAGCTGAAAAACATCCCCACAGCATGATGCCGCCACCACCATGTTTCCCTTTGGCGATGGTGTTCTTAGGGTGATACTGACAGATCGTGTGACACTTCTTTTAACTGATTATGTGACTTTTGAAGGTAATTTGTTGCGCCAGAACTTTTTAGGGCCTTTATAGCAAAAGGGCGGAAACACGCAGATGCTAATTTCTTAATTAAGTTAATCGGTTTAGACTGGTGCAGCTCCATCTCATAAAATAAGATCTAAAAACTTACAAGTCGGAATAAAGCAAAATAATGTGTATGGTGGTGGTGGTACTGTTTTTTAAGGTGCTCTGCAGTGTTAGATATCTGCCATGTTTAACATTTTGCATGTTGGCGAAAAAAGAAGATTTAATCTCATCATCTTCTCCCATAAATGGCTTCCAGGCTGCAAACAGGACATCTTTTTACTCTCCTTCCCCGATGGCAGATTCTCCAACCTGTGGATCTCTGCAGCTCCTCTACAATCACCAAGACAGTTGATTTTATTTAGGGGTGTCAGAATTAGAGGGGACCGAACGAGTATGCTACGAATACCAGTGACATGAATGTTTTTTTTCTTTCTCTCCTTTAAAATAAAATTCCATCTTATTTTCTCTGCACTTTTCATGCCTTCGCTCTCCTCTCATTCAAATCCCTCGAGTGCCATTCCCAGATACACACCTGGGAGCAGCGGCCCAGCACAATCATAATCTCTGTCATTACTACCGCCGCAAATGGAGCAAACCGAGGATTAAGTGCTTCGCTCAAGGACAACTGGTGGCCAATAAAATAAGCGAGGGCATTAGTTATTCACTTTCCTGTCAATAACATAATCACCTATCAAAACTTTATGCTGCTTTACACTCCCCTACATTTATTTCCATTTCGAGAGGCTTTACTGCATCCTGCGAAGATGAGGGGGATGCCAGACAGCATCCTCGAGAAAGGAAGTGCTCAGAAATCTCTTTAAGAGGGCCCAGACCTCTCCCAGAAACCTTTTTCACAGCGCCGGCAGGAGGGAGCGGCGGACCTCCAGTAACCTGGGTTCATCGGAGCGGTGGGCTGGATGATCCGATGGAACCAGGCGTGTGTGAGGTACTGCAAGGAGGAAGCTCTGCTGGGAGCAGCTCTGCAACACGGAGATTGTTGCTTTCATTCAAGTGGGCGTTTGGAGGAAATGGAGAGAGCGCAGACAATAGATGAGAGGGATCTTCAGGGGTTGGTGCTTCTGTTTTGGGGAGTGTTTTCAAATCATTATGAGTTTTCAAATGTGAAAATCAGCTTGTAATCAGTTCACATAAAACAGATTTTTGAAAGCCCCCAAAGCACATTTAGCATTACTTGTGACTCGTGTGCGTTGCCAAAAAGGTGACTGGTGACTGATAATCATTTGTTCTTGTAGCTGCTTGTCAACAGGTGCATTTGCTGGAGACTTCACACTGGGTAGAAATGGGCTTCTGAACCATGATAACTGTTTGTATATGTATATATATATATCTATATCTATATATATATATATATATATATATATATATATATATATATATATATATATATATATATATATATATATAGATAGATAGATAGATAGATAGATAGATAGATAGATAGATGTATATATGAGGCCCAATATATTCTCTTCAGTATACATTTTAAACAAATATGGAGCATCGTATTTCTTATCATGCAAAAAGCATCCAGCTATGCTGCTCCCTTAAAGACTCTCAGGGAGGAATTCCTCAGGCGATGCCGTTGGCTCCTTTTTAGTACATATAGCTATAGCGCTATAGCTGGGTTTCATAATGTAAATTGAACTGAATAAAATTGAACACACATCTTTACATACTCTGCATAAAAACACAGATTTCCTGTGTCAGGTTAGTTAGGATTGGCAATTCTTTTCTTTTGTTTTTTTGCTAAATGCCAGACTAATGAGCGCACATTTAGATGGATAAAGGGGGACGCTCTGTGTGTGTGTGTGTGTGTGTGTGTGTGTGTGTGTGTGTGTGTGTGTGTGTGTGTGTGTGTGTGTGTGTGTGTGTGTGTGTGTGTGTGTGTGTGTGTGTGTATCATGATGGTGGCACTATGTTGTGGAGGTTTTATTTTGCTGCCGGAATGACTGTTGACCCCAACAAAGTAGATAGAGAACATCATGTGGAAATGCTGAAGCGTTTCCTGCCTGAAGACATTGGGCAGGAAGTTACAGCTTGGAAGAAAATGTTTTCCTCCAAGTGGACAAGGACCCTTAACATATCGGCATATGGCTTACAGAGTTACTTTACGACAAAATCAGTGTTTTGGAGTAGCTATCAATTAGCCCTGATCTCATAGAAACCTTTTCCCATAAAAAAATTGGTAATCAGACCTGAACAGATGTTTGGTAGCAAGGTGGTCCACAAGCTAGACTCGGCTCCACCAGTTCTGTCAGGAGGAATGACCCCAAAGTCAAGCCAGCAGCCGTGAAACCAAGAATATTTGACCCAAGTCATAAAGTTTAAAAAGCAAGTTTAAGTTATAGAAAGATATTTTAAAAAGCGGTGCTCATTATCCTGGTGATTGGAAAATAATAAGTATTTTGGTTTGTCCTAACTTACCTGAACAGGAATGGTTTAATGTGATTTAAAGTCAGGCAGTGAGAAAAAAAGGTTGTGCTTTATTTTATAAAGTGTAAAGAAGTGTAAAGAAGACTGAGGTGGGGCCTCAACAATCACCTTATTAAAAAATGACTCAACAAACAGACCACAGTTTGTGAGACTGAATGTCTGTGCCACATAGGAACACCACAGGTATCCACCGTA
The DNA here is from genome assembly GCF_011125445.2 of Fundulus heteroclitus. Taxonomy (NCBI): domain Eukaryota; kingdom Metazoa; phylum Chordata; class Actinopteri; order Cyprinodontiformes; family Fundulidae; genus Fundulus; species Fundulus heteroclitus. Next base: position 3,431,457 of record NC_046381.1, read on the forward strand.
TCATTCCTTTTCACGCTTTACTCCTCAGACTTCCTGTATGAGACTGACGCCTGTCACCTGCAGAAACACTCACATCACACTCACATCACCCTGCAGTCCTGGGGTGCATCAGAGATGGACAAGGAGCTGGTGTGGAAACAGTCGTCTCATCTTGAATGCGAATAAAGCAAAGAAAATTATTGTGGATTCCATGAGAAACAGGACAAAGGTCAAATTTACATCATGGCAGAAGAAGAAGACGGAGGCTGTAGTTCTCCAGGACGCTTAGGTCTTTCGGTGTTTGCAGCTAGGTGCTGCAGATCTTCTCCGAGCCTCTTGCTGGAGAGTTTGATCTTTTCCTCCGTCATCTGTCGCGGTAGCAGCATCAGACCCAGTGACTTAAAAGAGCTCAATAAGCTGAGAAAGAAGACTGGCTCTGTTCTGGTGGCTCCTTTAGAGCCTCTGGAGACGGTGGTGCAGAGAAGGGTTTTTCATGAAACAAAAAATCATCCTCTTCATCAGACTGTGTGTTCAGTCTTCAGCCAGAAGCTCCAGAAACACTGTGAGACAGACCGCTACAGGAGATCCTCCCCGCCTGCAGCCATCAGCATCGACAACAGCATTTAATTTCCCTTCAGATTTATAAAGTGTTTTTGAATTGATTATAAAGTTGGTGAAAAGGATCTCAAAAGGCACAACATCAATACATATCCAAAGCTACGTGGCCCTCTGTGAAAAAAATGTAATTGCCCCTTAAACCTGGTTTGGTAACAACTGTCCTCAGGTCATTTCATTAACACATGAAATCATAACCTAAAAAACACCTTATATGTTATTCTGGTTATTTTTGTCTGATAATGACATTTGTTTTATGATCTGAAGACAAATAAAAGCAAAAACAAGAGAAATCTATAAGGGGGATTTTGTTTCTCTGACCTGTTATGTGATAATCATTGAAGTGGTGGTGGTGGGGGGGGGGTCAATCAGAGGTGACTGTTTAAATGATATCCACCTTATGTAATGAAACTGGCAGCATTCGTTCATTTCCAAATGCCAGAGATGAACGTTTTTCATGTTTTTTACTATTTAGAAGGAACCTCTGAGTTTCTGGGCAGCTGTTTGTTGGGTTTTTTTAGCTAATTTTTGCAGAAGCAGAGCTCAGAGAAATTACGGTGAGAAGTGGGAGAGAGGAGAATCGGCAAAGAGGCTGGGTGGATGAACTTTAACAAATAAAATTACTCCCGCCGAGTCTGCAGCGGGACGCTCTGCTTTTAGACACCCCCCCCCCCCCCCCCCTCTCCTGCCAATGTTACTTTGATGTGGGGATTTTTTCCTCCTGCTTCTCTGGCGGTGTACGTAACACAATCAAAACATTCTCCAGAAACTGGATGGTTTGCAAGTCCCAGCGCACAGACGACTGTAACAACATCTTTTTGAAGCCCAACTAACCACAGGTTCAGCGTGCCCTTGCTCCCCCCTACCCCCCGCCCCCCACCCACCCCCATCTCCACCCCCCACCCAAAGGTAGTTTATGGAAGTCGATCCGCTCATTTTATTGCCACAGTTGCAGAAGCACAAACAGAAACCACAGGCTTCCTTTGATAGAGGTACATTTTGTGCTGTAACTCAAATGTCACTCCACTCCGACAAAGCTCACTCCGCTCCCGCTGCTGACGTGTACTTTTATACCACAGCAGCTCTCCCATCATGTCATCTCAGCACAAGATTTGTTGGGTTTTTTACCCCCCCCCCCCCCCCCAACCCCCCCACCCCTTCACCTAGAAAACACTTAAAAATGTAAACCTGACTGTAGTCACTGCAGTCTTGGTAAAAAGAAGGTACATCCTCCTTCAGTTGTAGGGTTCAGGGAGTTTGATCTAACCAAAAATGCACAAAAAACCAGAGAGAGATTAAATATTGTCATTAATTATCAAACGCAGAGCCGAGAGTGTCTGTAAGCAGGTAGGTACACCCTCGCTGCTTCCATACGACCTAAGAGGGGAGGAAGCTGTGCATCAGATGCACGTCATTGACTAGTCTTCCTCAGTGTGAGCGCCTGGCATCGTCGTGGGTTGGGGGGGGGTTTGCTGCTCCGGAGCACACAGGTGTGTGTTAACACCATGCCAAGGCGAAAAGATAATCCAATGGACCTTAAGCAAGCAGCTGATGTTGTAACTGATGTGGAAATTGCTGTTCAGAGAGCTTGAACTGTTTAACAAGGAGCAATCGGCGTGTGGAGGAGACTTCTACTTCTACCACCACCACCAAGTGTATTGTTTATTTTTTTTTCATAATTTACATTTGTTGGTTCCAGATTACACTATATATAAGTTTGACCTTAGTTATTTTGTTTTAATATTCACATATTATAAAGTTAAAAATGGTTTTGCTTTATCTGTTGGTTAGTTTGTGTGTTCATATTTCTGGTTTGTTGTCCCTCTGTGATGTTGTGCCTCCCTCATGTGGAAAGTTTAGGTTATTCCACCACTATTTAAGCAGCCTCTGCTCTTTGGAGGTCAGTTTTGTTACTGTTTAGTTGGCCTCAGTTGAGTTGGGCCCAAATCCATGGTATTTATCCATCCGTCCATTTTCCAACACGCTTATCCCTATCGGCGTCGTGAGGGTTGTTGGTGCCTATTTCCAGGTGTCAATGGGCGAGAGGCAGGGTACACCCTGGACAGGTCGCCAGTCTATTGCAGCAAGTTATTTATTATTTAAGTTATTTTGTATTGAAATTTGTCCCATTTGTTAACCATTTTTTTGATATTATTAAATTGAAGTTTTTCTCATTTTTGGAACACCTTTTGTCCTTATTTAAGTCTGGTCCCTTACACGGTGGGGAAAAAAAATTCAATCCCTGGACGTGCAAAACTGGAGCAACCCTGTTTCAAAAGACTTTCAGCTGTATTTGCAGCAAAGGATTTCTATCTGTAAAAAAAGAAGAAAAGAAAAGGTAAGAAATCACATCCTTTTCCTTCGTTCCCTCGATGGCCCACCACTTTGTGTTTGTCTGCCACATAAAATCCTAAAAACAACACGACAAAATGTTGAATATTTGGAGCCGTAAGCCCCTTTTCCAAGGCCCTGTATGAGAACGGCAGCTTGGGCTAAATGGAACAAGCTATCAGAGGCCGTGGAGCACACAGTGTTTATGAACCAGATATTGAGGTGTGTGTTAAAATTGATTCCTGTCTGCGGTCCTGGCAGTGTAATAGAAGTCTATTCCGCTGCAGCAAGAAGCAAAAAAAAAAAAAAAGAAAAAAGAGAGAAAAAGCCCTGAGATTTAAAGGTCAGCTTCTCTGAGTGAAGAAGACGCTGACCGGTATAGCCCTGTGGGAAACAGCTGGAGTGTTTATGAAGTGATTCAAACCAAAGCTTTCATCTCTTAACATCATCATGACTCTGCGCAGGTGCACTTTGCTGCGTGCGTGGGGGGCTGCAGAAAAAGCACCGGGCCCGTTCTCCTGTTTGTGAGTGGATGTCTTTAACCCTAAGTGTTAGACAGCCCTCTCATTATGCTCAGCAGAGTGCCCTGACATCGTTTCAGCCCAGGGGCCGCTGACGGATGGAGTGAATATGGAGGCTTTATTAATCTGCCTCTGTCCAGATAAACTGCCGCTCCAAGACCGAGAGCGGACGCGTAAAAAACGCGGGTGCCGCGCCTCTCTGAGCACTGAGCAGTGCTTATTGGTCTGTTTGGAGGGAATGGAAGGTCTGTCGGCGAGATTCAATCAAATGAGCAGCAGAACGAGCTGTCGGACGGGAGGGAAAGGTGACGGCGGCGGCAGAGGAGAGAGGAAGAGCACGCTTAAGTGCTGATTACTCATATATATTCATGGCTGAATGTTATGCGCTGCGTTTTGCAGCTGGCTTTACTTCTCTCCGTCAGAGCTGCCTGTCAGCGGTTCATACGGGGCGCCGTGCTGGAACTGAAGACGCTCCGTGTCGTCTTTGGCGTCCCACTGAGCTTTGTGCCATGAAACAGATAATCAAGCAAAGAGGCCACGTCATAGTTGTTCATGTTTTTGTTTTCCCTCACTAGAATATTCACTTTTCTCAAAGTCTGGATGAAGCCGTACCTTTTGATCTACAGTAAGTTCCAGCCCTCGCCCGTGGCCCTGAACAGCGGGTGGTAACCTAAAGGTTTGGATGACGGGTTCAAACGACTGAGCCCAGATTATTTTAAAGGGTGGGTGGATGGTTGAGGAGCTCAGCTACACTGGAAAAAGATCAGAATGGAGGTGCCGCTTCTCACGGGTTTGGATATCTGGCCAAGGGAATGTGTTCCAACGGGAATCAGGGCAAATCAAGAGAGAGTATATCCGACGACTGGTTTGGGGACACCTTGATGTCTGAGGTAGCTGGGAAGAGGGTAAACCATAATGAAGTTTAGAGGGTGAATGAATGGATGTTCAGTTCAGTCTTCATTGTCCTACAAGGGGAAAACTGATGTACAACAGCCATCAAGGCCTAATCCACACGTATCATCCCAATATCGTGCTCAATAACAAGGAATAAAACCATTAAACGTTCGAAAATATGCCCCGCTTGGTCAAATTTGATCAAATTTAAGAGCTTTAACCGAATATTTGTACTGATTGCACCTTATGGATGCCCGCCTGTGCCGTGTCGTGAGGGAGGTAGAACAAATTCCTTTAAAAGACGATGGTCTCTGTTGGCTCTTAAGGTTTTGGCCTTTTTCCTAATCTGTCTGGTCCAAATGTCAGACAGGGGGCGCTGTTGAATACCAATTTCGTTTGCTTTAACAAGATTTAACAAAGGGTTCCTGTCTTTGAAGGACAGGCTGCCATACCAAGCACGGTGCCTGTAATTGTCCACAGTTTCCACTCGAGCTCCCCTGATTGTTGTTGTTACTGCAGAGGGATGGACGGACAGATGGTCGAAGGGACTTCTTGGGTTGAAGGATTAGGATTAAGCAATGCTGAAATCATGCCCATTGAGAACAAGCATGCACTAAAGCTACAGCCAGCAGTCTGCAAAGAATGTGGACATTATGATAAGAAATATGGCCGTAGGAGTTGGGAAGAGACTTTTACACCTAAGAGGACTACCCTGATTGTGAAGCAACATGCTGAGGCTCTGTTTCCCTGTCAGCAGTACTGGTGCCTTGAACTCAACTTCACGTCAAATCAGCAGCTACAGTTAAACCCAACATTTTCATGAGTATTTTTACTTTTAAGTAGTATTTCTCTTCTGACTGTAAGTCAGTTATTTTTTGGTGTGTCTCAGCTTGAAACTAGCAGAGACTTAGTAGATGTAAAGCTTAGGGTGATGGCACAGAGGCTTTTCAATTTAGAGCTAATAAACAAAAAGAAATATAGCAGAGAAAACAGCCAACAAGCTAGCCAGAAATTAAATTAGATCACTAATTACTGAAATGTCAGTTAAGACGTTTACATTAGGATAAGGACATAAATATTATTTTACATGCCATTTTTAATTAAACCTGTTATATAGTAATTTGTTGTTGTTGGGTTTTTTTTTTACATCGTACCAAATTGTTTTGCTTTGTTTTGGATAGCTTTTTTGTATTAATAAATAAAATCCTAATTTTGCATTTTGCATTTCTTCAGGTTATCATTGTGGATTTAAAAAGAAAAAGAAAGCGCAAACAGAAGATATCTGCTTTTCCCAGTAAGTGAAATAGTAGACTAAATAGACTAAACACAATGTAGTGTGTAGCAGAGTCAAACTAAATAAAAAAATGTTTTATTGTAGCTGGGAAGAAGATAATTTGAGGGTCCTAACTCTGGCTGCTTCTGGCCTCTAAATGAACTGCAGAGGACGGACGAACAGATAAACTAAGCTTCTTGGAGCCAAAAGTTTAAATTTAATCAATGCTGAAATTACGCTCAATGAGAACTAATGTCGTGTAATAGAGGGGTATTAAGGTTTAGTGCACTGACCTCACTTTTTGAAACACGAGGCTGCACAGATATGCATTCTCCAGTGCCCATGCTTCAAGATTACATTTAATGTCTGCTGCAGCCCTAACGGAAAGCTGGCAGCAAACAAAGCAGTTGCTACAGGGGTTAATGCGGGCCGAGAATACGGAAGACAATGCTTCCTTAAATGTCCAATTGGACAGTTTTTCTTCTATTTCCACGACACCCTGCAGGTCATCGTTGTGGCGTTCGCTGTAAGCAGGGCCAAAGTCCCTTCCTTACGAAACGTCGTTAGTCACATACGTGTGGCCTGCTGACATTCCTCGAATTTAGGCGGTTAACTGCTTTATTGACTGCGGGCGCTGACCCCTGAGATAGTTATGGCGAGCAAAAACCTGCTGCCAGGCTGTCGCATTTACTCCATTTCAGACTGCAGGGTCCAAAGGCCACGGCGGGCAGAGAGTGAGGAGGGATGGAGGGAGGGAGGGAGGGAGGAAAGGGGTACGCAGGTGCTCCCGTATCTCATCCCCTGTCTCATCGGGGGGACGAGCTGCGCGTGGAAGGCTCCGCGTGTGGCAAATTGTCTAACCGCTGCTGATAGCGTGTGGCCATTTGCAGCTGAGGCGGTGGTAATGCTAATTATGATTAGCTCATTAGCGGGGCATTCTAATTCTGCCGAAGGAACTCTCACCTCCCCTCAAGGTGAGCTTTCATGTAAGCGGCGCGACCTCGCAGCGCGGGCCTGCTTGACAAACGCAATCCCGGTTTATTATTAGGCTCCGAGGCTGCGGAGAGGAGGCTGACGACTCAGCGAGTCCCCTTATACGGTGAGAGCTTGTGTCAAAAAGGACACGGTCCCACATAGACTGTCGTGTAGCTATGGAAACAGCCCTCTGAAGTGGGGCACGTGCAGACAGGTGAAGTAGCTCCAGTTTTGGGCTAACAACTTCAATTTCAGGTTCTTGAACAGAGGAAGCAGGCGGCGGATGTTGTTTTTTTTTTTTTTTTTTTTTGTGCGTCGCAGATGTAAAGAAAGCCTAGTTTAACGTCTGGTGAACACCACGGGGAGGTGGGCTGTATGGTTAATTTGCACACACGCTGCTGTGATAATGCACAAAACCCTTGGAGGGGACACGGAGCGTTTGTGAAGGGTATCTGTGGGAAAACGAGCGGCATAAAAGCCAAGGCGCCCTGAGGGGGGTTGGGTGCGTGGAGCTATAGGTAAACACAAGGACTGCTGGGTGTGACATAAGGGATGTGTGATGTGTCTAAGGCTCTGAGCTCAGTGGCTGGTTAGATTCGTGAGTCCTCACTTTGCCTGTAACGGCATTTGCTTTATGGGCTCTTCTTTAAACGTACATCCTTCCTGTCTCAGCATGTCAGCTTTTTCGAAGCGCTGGACCCTTTTCCGCTCCAGTACAATTCGGCGAGGATGTTACGCTCTGAATCAAACTTTCTGGCGGTGAGTTTCTACTAGTGTTGCACCGATACCGATACCAGTATCGGACAGGGCCTCGATCCAGCACTAAAATTGTGGTATCGGTATCGGCGAGTACCAACAAATAGGGCACCGAAACGATTTTGATGTTTGTATGTTAGTTAAACGCAGCCTTCTCTCTCCCGACTAGTATTATATATGTTATATAAGTTCATAAAAGTTGCACTTTTTTGGCATTTGAGAGCCAAAACTCAGGTTTTAAATGAGATTATTCAATTATTAATGTAATTTTACTGTCTTATTGTTTCACATAGTCACTGTTGAACTGCTGAAGCCACAGAATGGACTCTGTATAACATTCGTATATCTGTACATTTACACTTTTGCACATATGCTTCAGACTGCTGAACTGCTGAAGGCTCAAATGGACTCCGTACCACGTTCATAAACTACACAGTTTTTAATAATACTCACCTGGACACCGTGAAATCGCTCTCTGTCTATTTCCCCTGCATTGTTTACATTGTTGAGATTGTTTACATTTCAATTGATTACAAAAATCACTTCTGCACCTTATCCTGTAATTTACTGTAACTTACTGCAATTTACTGTGATTTTTCAAGCTGTATGCAAACGTAATTTTGTTCTGTACGCACTCTGTGCTTACAAAATGACAAATAAAGTTGTCTAAGTCTAAGTCATATATGTTATAATTTCACAAATGTTGCACTATTTTGGCCTTTGAGAGCCAAAATTGTGACCCATTCCTGGTAGGCAATAAAAAGTTCTACTGCCCTAAGTAGTATGCAGTTCTTCATATGTACACACACACACATCAATTTGTGGTATCGGTACGGTATCGGTATCGGCCAATACTGCACAGCCAGGTATCGGGTATCGGTATCGGGGCCAAAAAATGGCATCGGTGCAACACTAGTTTCTATACCCGCTTCATCCTTGCAGGGACACCGGGGGGGCCGGTGCCCCTCTCCGGTCAAAGAGGTCCACCTCTTTGCCAGTCCGTTCACCAGAGCCACACCCTCTACAAAAAGATTAGATGAGTTGGATCCTGTGGGTCCTGACTGGGCCCCAGAGATCCTGTCCAGGAACACTACCAACACAATTGGTCACAAAGGGCCCCCCCGGTGGACTCCAACCCAAACTGGAAACAGCTTAAGAGCTAAACCCCTTCAAGACAACAGTAGAGTGCACTCGTTATTCCATCGCTTCGAGGTGTCTGTGTATTCCCTCGCCTGCTTCCTGCGTCCTATCTGCGTTCGAAAGTTTCTCGCGGTGCCACTCGTCTGAACAAGAACATTACCCCTGCCTTGAAAAGACGAGCGGCGCCCCGATAAAGAGCTGTAACTTCTGTCGTCTGCGAATGCTCACGGGTCCAGATGTGATCCTGATTATCCTGCGCGGGACCCGGGCTCTGTTGTGATGCCGCGTCTTGGCTTACGTTTGCTGCTATGGAAACTGCTCGGCAGCGAACGTGACCGGAGGGAGTCTGTCTGATTCCAGTAAGAGCCGGAGCGGAGACGCGAGAACAGGGTGAGCCCAAACAAATCCATCTGTCAGGGGCTGTCTTTCGCAGGAGCCTGTGCAATAAATGTAGGTATTTGTCTCGGTGACACTTCCGCATGGACAGACTGACAACTAAGACGTTAAAGCGCAGAGGCAATATAAAGGCAAACTGTAAGCAAGGAAAGACATGATATATTACTAAACTAGGACTTCTTTTTCTGTACTGAAGTAGGGCTGGACGCTAAACACATTAAAGGACCTCTTTTTCTGTCTTACAGGGTGACAATTCCTTCTAGAATAGCGCGATCTTGATAGCAGTCAACCTGATGTAAAGAAGGATGATAGCAGCCTTGAAACTAGGCCTGTTTCTTTTTTTTTTTTTTCAATCCGGACCCCTGTTGTGAAGAACATTGAAGCAGCATCCCTCATCCGAACCGCTGTCAGCAGATGGATCCAAATTGTTTGGCAAGGGGGCAAACGTACATCGATGTCTGTCTTACTCTCCTTTGATCTCAGCCCAGACTGTCGGTCTTGGGCTCGTCCCCTCAACGCATTCGCCTCACGCGCGCAGACCCAAAACCCTTCATAAGCCGGCTCCTGATAAAAGGCTACTTATCTGCGGGACACGTTCAATGTTAATGTCGTGACATTAAGAAAAGATCCACAAAGGCTAATTAAATATTGTTTGATATGTTTTACGAAATACCCCTCGCATGAACGCTGGCGGCTGGCTCAGCTGTGTAACTTCGGTCTCAGAAGGCGAGAGATAGTGAGGTGAACAGTGTGCTTGATGCATTGTAATTCAGGTGGAAGCACAAGGTTTTTTTCTTTTTGTTGTTTTTTTTTTCCATGGGTCTCCACTGCCCTCTGGATGATTAGAGAGGGAAGTGTCCTACCTCGAAAGATGCAGAAGCTGGCTAGTCCTTTTACAGTTCACTGCAGCCACGGAAGCTGCTATATTTTGACTCTGACACAAAGAAAAACAAATCTGTAACACAGATTGGCATATTCTAAAACGAATGCACTGCAAAATCCATACATAGCCAGCCAGAGAGTGCACGGAAAGCACGTTCCCATTGCAGTGGGCTTAACTGTGTCAACATAAACGCTTTCTTCAAAAGAGATGGCTGCTGATGACCTCGCTGTGAGGGCTGAGCATACCTCCCTCCATAATATTTCTTATCTCGGAGTCTTTCTTTGGCGAGGCGTGCATGCAGCTTTATCATCAAGGGGGCTGATGGGAGGAGGAAGTAAAGCTTTGCAGACGCTGAATGCCAACACAATGCAGCATTCTCTTTCAGCTGTGTCTGAGCGTGAAAAACCAAACAACAACAAAAAAGAAAAAAAAAAGGAAAACGTGTGGCGCAGTCAGAACAGCATCAGAGGAAGCAGCAGGGGCAACCCTGCCCTGCAACAGGACTCATCTGAAGGGGCAGGGATGAAGCATGAAGGGCAGCGAGGGTTACATAACTAAAAGCCTCTTGCAAAAAAAGCTATGCACCTTGTTGTACCCCATGCTGCTAAAATTAATATTATACAGCTGGAAGTTTCTTTTTAATATTAGTTATTTTGGCTATAAATTTTCATATGAGTTTACAGCCCTATTGTTATTATATTTATTGTTATTACTATTGCCAATAAGCAGACAATTGTGTAGTTGTTGTAATGTTGATAATGTCATTATATAATAATCATATAATAATAATAATAATAATAATAATAATAATAATAATAATAATAATAATAATAATAATAATAATAATTATTATTATTATTATTATTATTATTATTATTATTATTATTATTATTGTTGAAACTGGCAAGGAGAGAGGAACCAATCAGCTCACGTTCCACCACAGTTCTCTACAGGTGATTGGTGGAAGCTGTCGTCCAATCACAATTCGTCTCCAAAGTGGCTTCTTGGTCAGTTTGGATCTTTTTTTCCCCCCCACCTCCTCGAAAAAAATATCAATAACTATCTTCATTTTCCTCCAGAGACCCGATATAGTTTTGTTTGCCACAATATGTCTTGGTCAGGGACCTGCCGGGCTAAGGAAACGGCACTTTCAAAGATAAAACAGCTGAAAGTGTCTTCTATTCAGGCGTCCCAGGGGGAGCTAACCAGCGTTAGCATTTGGGCTAGCATGACAACCAGTGGAAGTGCCATCGTCAGCATGCCTCCTTTCGGTCTCCGTCGCAGTGGGTGAGTTGAAACTCTGCTTTGCGGCGGTTCTGTCCGAGCGTCGTGTGTTTTCGGCTGCGTTTTAACTGCGGACACAGTAGTTTTGGAGTTCAGGGTCAGGGTAAGTGAGCTAAGGCAGCTAGCAGCAGTGTGTCAGCTAACTGCGGTGTCGCTGTCCGTTGTGCAAACACAGCTGTTGCCAATCGTTGTGGGTCTAAACTGTCGCTAATTCCAATGCAATCGACCTCCTGGTGATGCACATCCAACATCCGCGTTTGGTAAGACTAACGTTGGTTCACTTTTTTTTCTTTTTTTTTTTGCTGTTGTCCTCTAATTTAATGTCACTTCTCCGTTCATGGTGTTGTTGTTTTTTTATTCTCATTTTTATTACAGCAAAACTTGTTGCACTGTTGTTAAAGCTGTGCAAATGCTTCTGATCGTGCCTGTATAAAGCTATGCACAGGGCCTGAATAAGATTTTAGAAAATTAATTGTATTCTGACCTATAAAATATATTTGTAATTGAATCTGACGACATGTTACATTTAAATATGTTATATTTTATGTGATGTGTCTCTTATTTTTTCTTAACAGGCCTCCGTTATTGACTTTAGAAGGAAGGATGCTGCTTCCAAACAGATGATGATTACTTGGTCTGCCTTATACACCTGGACCTGCACGTCCCCCATGGGAATCTCGAGCTTCTCCTGCAGGTTATTTCCATTTTTAATCAGACCAGCGTTGTGTGATATGACCAAAAGTGAGCAAAACTCCAAAAGTCAGTGACTGGTGACTTTATTCTCAGCCTGTACACTGTTTTTTTATTTATGTTGCACTCAAGAGCACTGTTTCTTGCACACAGCATGTTTTTCTTTTCTTTTTTATGCTGTATACACATTTCAGTGTCTTCTAACCAGCTATATTAGCTAAATATTTAAGCTAATTAACTGTAATGGAATGCAGAAATGGGGGTTATGTAAGGGGTTTGAAGTAGGGGAGGCTATTCATAGTTTTGTATTGGTTTAATCCGGATCATAACAGGCCACAAGACTCGACTTGCCGTAATTAGGAGATTTAAGAGAATACATTTCCATCTCTGAAAATCCATGAAATGCTCCACTGCCAGGAAAAGTCAACTAATATACAACGGTAATTACATGGGTATTACACTGAGGTAGTTTGCCACAAGTTGCCCTTTTTAGAATGTGAAGCAACTAAGTAAGACTGATCCACCTCGATACACGATCCAGTGTTGGGTCTGGGCACTATTTCAGTTTTATTTTGTCCGCTGTGACATGCTGAAAAGTTTTCACATTTTAACAAGGTGACCAGTCTCCTCCACGGTGATCAAAGAAGAGAAATGCACCAGTCGAGTCGTCTTTCAGATAGAATACAAAGAACGCAAACCAGGGCTGCAACATTTAGTTAAGATTAATGAAGTCGAATACAGAAACTGCTGTTTCAAAACTTTTGGTATTGACTTGTTGTACAAAACGTTTCTTTTTTTAATTACTGCAACGTTCGACAGAAGGTTGTGTGGACATTATTGTCTCTATGGTCTGTGAGCACTGTAGCAAGAACCCCAGCAGCGCCGGGGAGTGGGAACTGATCACCGACCCAACTGCAAACTCCTTCTTCCAATGGCCAGTGAAGGAAAGGTTTGGACACAAATGGCTTTTATTTATTATACAAAACTTGAATGAAAATCATACAAAGCAAAATGTGCAAATTAAGCGTGTAAATCCAAACAGCAACACGCATCGAATGCTGTGACACTATAACAGTTTTAACATAAAACTAGTCACAAACCAAACTTATGAAGTAGTTTAAATAACTTATGGACTCGTTTGTTTCAGGTTACATTCAATTACCAAAAGGATTTAAATCATTCTTCCAATATATTAAATCGAGTTTAGCTGTGACAAATCAACATTTGTTTTTCTTTTTGACCCAAAGTGTTCCAAATAAGACTAAATTAAGTAGAAATTGCACTTTTTTTATATGCAATAGAAATAAAACTCCATGTTTGATCATGGTTATTATTACTGGGGCCAAGCGGATCGCCCTGGCCTACAGCCAGCTCCTGATTTCATCCCAGGAGGCCGGTCCCTTCTTACACAGACAAATTCTCCAAGTTTTCCAAACTGCGATCGTTCACATCAACTTTAAATCTCTACTTATGAAGCCCATTGTTTGGAGTTGCCGCATTCTTCACCACCTCAATTTTCCTGCTGATTAGCTTGAAAATGTAATTGCTCTTGTGAGAACTTAGTACCTTTTCATATGCCTTCAAACCATGTTTCAGTCAGAGTTTTTAACGCGTCTGCTCTCAGATTATAATCAGGATTTGTTTCCCCTGGTTGTTCCCACAGCGCCCTGCCCTGAAGTTCTCCTCCTGCATTTGCACCGTGGTTTTTTTAGCGGACCGGGTCGCTTCTTTAACCAGCACTGGAGTCCGAGGGCACGTTAAATAATACATTATTTGATGAAGTAACATCTTATCTGAGTTCATCTTAAAGAACATGGAATGAGCTTGAATTGGTTTAACTAATTCAGAACATTTGGTATGTGTTTCAACCCATTCACAATGCTAATCCTGAGTTAAACAAAACATTTGAATCAGACTTGCTGAGCAAACGAGCTAGCCTTCAATCTAACAGGGCTGGTGTGAGCGCAGCCTAATAAAGCATTTTTGTTTGTGCCCAAGAGAGACAGGTGAAGAAGAATTAAAGGTACACTTCCAAGGATGGTCTCTTTCATGCTTAAATAGATCGAAGGTAGTCTTCATGCCAAATAAAGCTTGAAAACATACGTTTTTTTTTGACAAATCCATACAGGTTTTAAAGAATCTGTATAATAATTCAGTTCAGGCTTCTTTGGCGTTATATTTGAAATCAGATCTAAGCAAATATTTGTCAACTGTAGGAAAGTATGACAGTGGGAATTTACAGATTTTCAGACTCCAGTACTAATTTACTAACTGGAAAACTGTTGGGCGAGAAGTCGAATACTAAAATAACCTTTAGCTGCTGGCCAGTACCAGAAGTGTCTGAAGACTTGCAACAGAAAACAGGTTACTGAGGGACTTTTTTTTCTGGTTCCAGGTTAATAGCGCTTTCATTCGTACCGGTGCTGCGACAAAAAAAAGAAACTTCTCTGATGCAGAGCCACACGTTTGTTTGTGTAAATCAGTGTTGTCCCTCTGTAGAGATCAGGCTGCTTCCCATTCACATGCAGCATGATAGGCCATGAGGATTTTGGCATTTTACCCTGAAAAATACAAGTTGTGATTCCCTTGAGGTTTGGCAAAAATTTCATCCGGTCACTTGTCTTCCCCAAGATTTTTCTTCATGGTTTTGAATAACTTTTTTTTTTTTTTTAAATCGTTGTGATTTAGGTGGTAACCTTGGTTAAATCAGTGTGACACACTGATCTCCAGGTACATTGTTGGGTCATTTTATAACAGGACTTCACATGAACTTGTTTCCCACTTTTCCCTTTAAAAGCAATTTTTTTTTAGTCAGATTATTTACATGTAGTTCCATATATAAAGCATAACCACTCCACAAATATTGGCCATGCATCAATAGTGATTTGTTTATACTTTTTAAAAAGTGACTGAATATTAAAGCTAATTTTTGTCTTGAAACGCTACGGACAGATGATTTAAGGGATTCCTAAACCTTCTCAAATCTTCACTTTACATTCCTCCTACTAAATATAGAATATGATAAATTACTGAGTATAAATTTTCCACAGTTATTTTTGTGTTCTGTTTCATTTGAATTAAGTCAGTACATTCATTGCTATTGGAGCAGTTGAATCTTGTTGTTGTGAACATGTTTATCGCCACATGGTGGCGACATTTGCTAATCATGTGAGTCACTTGAACTGATAGGTGTCGTCTATTTTCATAATGTAAAAATACTATAACCGAATTAATACTTTATAATGCCAGATTTATTAAGGTTTACGTGTATTTCAACCTACAGTATGTAGGGTTTTAAATTATTATATTCAGTTTTGTGCAATAATACGGCGGGGATTTTGTTATTCGTTAATTTATTTATTTATTTGAATATATTTTTAAATTAAACTCTAGCAGCAACCTGGTACAAAACTGCATAACGTCCCGAGCCCGGAAGCTGGAAGTTCCGAACCCATTCTCGGCATCTAGCCTAGCGTCCTAGCATCCTAGCATCATTCCTCCTCCTCCTCCTCCCCTTCCTTGTTCCCTCGCACCCCAAAGCGTTTCGCGAGCGCGCACGCGTGCGAAGCTGCGTGGGAATGGCTGTTTGTGTGACCAAAGGGGGCTGGGCCGCTTGGAGCGAGCGCTGAGCTGCATGAGTTTGTAATGTCCGCCATGTTGGCCATGGCGTATTGAACCGGGCAGGAACAGCGGAGCGCAGGAGCGAGAGAGACCGACAGACGGCGACTGAGACCCGGGCCTGCCCGGCTCTGTTCGCGCTGCTAACCGGAGCCGAAGCCTGCCCCTCAGAGCGACCCTAAAAGAGACCGCGACGGATTCCTCAATGAGAACTCGAAGCAGACGTGCTGTTACTCCAGGCAGTTCCCAGAGATTTATGCTGCGTCTTTTATTATAAGAAATGAGTAAACTGTCGTTTCGGGCGCGGGCGTTGGATGCTTGTAAGCCCCTGCCCGTCTTCCGCTGCGAGGATTTGCCCGACCTGCACGAATATGCCTCCATCAACCGGGCGGTGCCGCAGATGCCAACGGGGATGGAAAAGGAGGAGGAATCGGTATGTTATTTTAATAAGCGCTCGGCCGCTGCTGTATTTCTTTGACGGTGTTTTTTTTTTTTCGGCGGCACAATGTTACCTGCGCAAGCTGGTGCAAAATGGCCGCCATTGCTGCCGTTTCGTGCGCACGACAGATCTCGACGGGCGTTTTATTTAGCCTAACCCCGCTTACACCGGGAGGCTCGTAACGTCGCCGTGTTGCGGCGTTTTACCGAAAAGCCGTGTTTTAACCGTCCGCCGCGCTGCGAGCGGCGCGCGAATGCACAAAGAAGTCACGTGACTCGTGTCGGCGCCACCATTTTGTTGACTTTCTCTTTGCTAAAGGCGGGCAGAGGCCTCGACTCGGCGTGCGGTTCCGCCGCGCGAACGGCAGGGGGAGACAGCGAGCCCCCGGCTCGGTTTGACAGCCAGGAATTGGTGTGTTGACACTCGCAGCCTGCGCCATGTGTGCTGTGCTGGGCGGATAGCACTCGCAGAAATCTCATCTTTAAAGTTACGGTTGACGTAGAGCTAACGTGCTATCTCCGTGGCAACCACTGTGGGCTGGTATTTATCATTTCTGCTGCTTTTATGCGGGGCATCTTGTTCACCGGGTGCATGGCGCTTCGGTAGGGTGGCTTCAAAGTGTATTTGTTGATTTTTATAAAAGCTTGTTTGCAGAATAAGATTCTGTGTAGATAATGGCGATTGCGACTTGTATTTTTTCTTTTTTTGCACGTTTCACTCAGCTAAATCGGTTTTATTTGAAGTTGCCATGTGTTGATTCATCTCTATGCGTAAAAATGGTGATCTGTTTATTAAATAGATTGTGGTGATGGTTGGATAGTTGTTTCAACTGGATGTTACTTGCTACATATTGTCAGCTGCAAGTAAAGTATTTCTACATATTTTACTAAGCTGTATACCTGTAATAGTTTAGTTTGATAAAGTTTAAACACCTGGATTTACGTTTTTATATTTTAACTGCAGAATGTCCTATAAGAGAAACTTTTTGCGGGTCAGATCATTTGGCTAAACACATTTTCCAAAAAAATAACCCACTGATAACAAGCTCTAAATATGATTAAGAGTTGCTGTAGCAGTGGAAAGTGCAGCCAAACAATATCGTCCCACCTGTGATACAGAAGTTAAAAAAAAAAAAAAATATTGCTTCTAGGGTTGTGTATCAGTATATTCAAATTTAAAAGTAAAAAAAAAAACAAAACTGGACTTTTTTTGGGAATGATCATGACCTGGATGACTGAGAATCTTCACCAGTGTAATGGTATATTCCAGTAATGTTGCAGAATATTGCCATGACTGTTATGACTAGCCTATATTTTCCTGACTTTTTTTTTTATATGTATTTTTTTACGAGTTCTTGCATGTCAGCCACTAAATATACATGGAAATTGAGCGCTTGGAGTTCATCCAACTGGCTAAATGTATCGCTGGCATGATTGATGTGAACGTACTTGGAAGCAATATAACCATCTGTGCATCGTTTGTGTCCGGTAGGGCCATCTACTGTAGGGAGACTAAAACAAGCTGAACATGTTGTTGGCATCAGAAATTTGCAGTCAAATAGCTTTTCAGTTCTTTATTTTATTAATACATTAATGTTGCCCCTGCCCTCCACATTTGCTGCACACTGCTGCTCTGCTGGATGAAAAGAAGCCTTTCTTTACAACACAGACAGACGTGGTTTATTATGTTATTGCATGTTGTGTCTGATGTCTCGGTATCAGAATCATTAACAGGAATTATCTCTGCTGCAATATAAACGTTTGGGTTTTTTGCTTTTAAAGAAAAGTCACATTATCTTTCAGTGTTTGTGGTAATGCCGTCACACTGATGAGGTTTTTAAATACGCTTATTGAAGTGTATCGTATAATCTCGTTCTGTTACTTGGTCTTTCCAAGTATTGAACTTAATTGTATCCTTATTTTCAAGTCAGACGCATATAAGGGCTTTGTTTGTCACATCACATGTCAGTTTTTCTCCAACATTTTGTTTACTGACCAAAAGACAAGTCTGCGTATTTTCAAAAATCTAAATTGGCATCAGTGTTTCTTTTTTTTTTTTTTTTACCTCAAGGCAGCTTAAGATCTAAGTTCTAAACTTGATGTTGGATTGTTTGACCAGACCCAAAAAAAATAATAAGCAGAATTAGTTTTTAGTTTTTTAGCCACAAAATAATCTATATTTATTACATCATCTTAACCACAGTTTTACGTTAAGCTGCTCTGAATCAGTCCAAATGATTAAAGGACCCTTTGCCCACACCTCCACGCAGTCATAAGCCGGATTGGGCAGCGTTGTTCCATGTGTTGTGTAAAAACAGATAAAACTTACTAAGATGAATGTTTTTTATATATAATCACGTGTTCTGAATGTTTGGGGAAAAAACTGTAAAGCTTAGCCTGGAGGGCCTGGAACGTAGACGTCGTGCATCTGTAGGAACTCGGTCATTACATTCTGAGCGGCTGGCAAAGGTTTCCTGCTGTTTACACTCGGCGCTCGGTGGCCTCTCCTCTGGGATGCCGCAGCAGACGGAAACACCAGGAAAACACTGACACAGTGCCGAGTCAGCAGGAACCCCGTCTCACCCCCGCGCTGGCCCTCTCCCACCTACTGTACACATCCACGCGGTGTGGTTACGTAACGGTGTGACAGAGGAGATAAAGAGGACAGTTTTACTACAAGGCATGGCTCGGCTCCCTGACCCACATCCTCCCCAGCAGCAGCGCCGCTTCTATTCTCAGACAGATAAATGACCACATGTGAGCCTCTATTTAGACCATTTAGGAACTATATTAACTGACTAAAAGGGTAAGCCATTAAGGGAAGAGTATGCTGCACTTAGGACTGGTTGGATCAGGGTTGTAGGTCCGACTTCATGAAATATTTAAATGCCCCATCCTGGTTTTTCTTTGCTTCTGTTGTGCTTTATCTGCATTTTATTTATTATAGTGGTTGATTTAGTTCACTAAAGTAAGTTTTAAGCCTAGTCTTAAAAGTAGACAGGGTGTCTGCCTCACGGACCAAAACTGGGAGTTGGTTCCACAGGAGAGGAGCCTGATAGCTAAAGGATCTGCCTCCCATTCTACTTTTAGAGACTCTAGGAACCACCAGCAGACCTGCAGTCTGAGAGCGAAGTGCTCTGTTAGGAACATACGGGGTAATTAGAGCTCTGATATATGATGGAGCTTGATTATTAAGGGCTTTATACGTTAGAAGAAGAATTTTAAATTCTATTCTTGATTTAACAGGAAGCCAATGAAGGGAAGCTAAAATTGGAGAAATATGATCCCTCTTGTTGATTTTCATCAGAACTCTTGCTGCAGCATTTTGGATCAGCTGAAGGCTTTGAACTGCATTTTGTGGACTTCCTGATAGTAAAGAATTACAATAGTCCAGCCTTGAAGTAACAAATGAATGAACTGGTTTTTCAGCATCACTCCTTATTAACGTCTTTATGTCCGTCTATTCAGCCTCACATCTAGCTCTTCATCCCTCCGTCAAACCCGCTGCTCCTTCCTGCCATCCATCCATCCATCCATCATCGGTCTATCTGTACATTATTTAACACCCGTCCATTTATTCCTCTGTCCCAGCACCCGTCCATTAGTCTATCAGTTTATCCCTCATCTGTCCCGCCATCATTCAAACATCATCAACTCATCCTTCTGTCTTTTATAGTTTTAGACTTTTATCCATTTACACTTAAAAGTGGGTTTAAAACGAGAGAACCCTGAGTCTGGAAACGCGTGGGAACCCCCGTTCGTCATCCTGGGATCTAATCGAGTTCCAGGCTGGGTCATCGGTGCCGTCAGTAATTCCTCGATGCGGTCAGGCACCACCGTTAATACTTGTTGTGCGAAGCCCCACAAATGTTTGTCTCAGTGGTTCTAGAGCAGCAGAATAGCCGTGCTTCAGTGGTTCTACGTTTCTGTGATAGACCAGAGAGAAGTTTAGCTACCGCCTGCTGGGTTCTGGCATCTGGTACCAGTCGGGTTTGGGCTTGTGTTGAATCGGTACCGTGCTGCAGGAAGCAAGATACCTTCTTCTAAACCATCAACAGGGGGAATTGCTGATGGATTAATATTCCAGGTTTCTGCGTTGATTCACTGACGACTCCTCGCCCTCCTCTGGTGGGCGTGAGCTGGAAACACATTTCTGCTGCTGCTTCTTCTTCTGTACCCTTTAACTCGTCTATCTTCCTTGGATGTAGTTACTACCAGCAACGTTTCATGTTGGGAAATTGGTCATTTTTCCAGCCTATCTGCGTCTATGTGCAGAGAAAACTAAAGTACCAGGCTGTTTCACCTCCTGCTGGGAAAACTTTGATTAGAAAGATTACAACGATCAACAGTTCTTTAAATGTTCGGTTAGCTTTGGGGCTGGGCGGTAAATCAGTTTAATCGATTGATTCAAATTTACAATTTTTAAAGATTAAACTTTTGGAAAATCAGGATTTTATTTTGCTAATGCACCCAGCAGCGTGCAATGGTGAGTATATGTTTAGGGAAATATACGGGAAACATGAAACTTTTTTTTTTTACTATAAGACGACATACTATTTACTTTTTATTTTAGTTAGAAGTTCCACATGTGAAGTGAAGCCTGTTCTTCGCTCGTTGTGTAATACCACATATTTTCATTGTTTACCACGGCAGGGCCGCCATCTTGTTTTCCAATCATGTTTCACAGCTTGGATTTAGTTGCGTTTGAATTCAGGTCAACTCCCAGACGAAATGCTTGACATAAAAGCCAGTTTTTAAAATAATTTATTTTTGTGTAACTAAAAGGAGGGGGGAAAATTGATTAATCGAATTTGGTATAGTAAAATCTGAGCCATAGTGGTTAATATGGACATCTGAGAAGAGACTATTGATACTCGTCAGTATTTATTTGTTCTGGAGGAACGAAAGCATCCATTGGACTTTTTCCATCTCCTTCGTAGAAAGAAGAAAAATGATCCTAGTTGTTTTTAGTTCTTCTAACTGGGCTGCTTGTTTTTCAGGCCTGTGTTGTGAAAACATTCGGCCCGGCTCTAACCTGCAGAGCTGCAAACGTTTCCTCTAAGGCTGGAAACTAACAATGTGTCCCAGTCGGTTCTGGACTGTACCTTCACGTTTAACGGTAACATGTAGAGCTGCACGCGTCACAATATCAACAAGTGCAACATCACAGTGGATAAGGAGAGCCTGGCAGGTTATGTTGAAGTGCTATGGTTGCAGGTTCTGTAAACCAGCGACAGTTTGGGCCTGTTGGACGGACTCATGGCCCCCGATGGCGCCGCCTGACCAGACTTCAGCGGCAGCGTCGTGCCGATGGGCCGTCTGTGTTCCTGCTTCTGTAGACGGTCTGAAATAAGATCAGGCTGGTCTGTTTGCTGGGACTAAAGGCCAGCGTGACTGAAGCACGGCGCTGGGCGATGCTGTTGCAGAGTTGGGGGCGTGTCTTCATTTACTTATAAGATGGATGGTTGCATAATAACGGAGAACAATCCGTTTAATCGTCTGTTGGTGGTTCTTTTAAAAGCCGTGCAGGTAGGAGCCGTGACCCGGGGATGTAAATGTAAACCTTGAAGCTTTGCAGCAGGAGCTTCTAAAACATCCCGCCTCAGTCCACACACACACACACACACACACACACACGCAGCGTTCACTAAAGGCCCTAATCTACAGCTGGCAGAGGAAATCCCCGGGCTGGGAAGCGTGGCGGTGAGGATCAAAGCTGGGAAAGAGCAGGATGTGTGTGAGGTCAGAGGAAGGTTGGGCCGAGCAGTTCTCTCTGCAGAAACCCAAAACAACGGGCCGGTTTCTGTTTAAATGAGCCGTTCACGCCTCAACCCGCAGCGTTCAGGTCCACGTTGACCTGTGAGGTCAGCAGAAACGTCGTTTAGAAAGTCTGTTGTCCTTCGGGTTTTCTGACCCTGTTTGGTAAATATGTCGGCGTGTTTCTCAAACCGCTGGGAGAATATGTCACTGCTTCGCATGTGTGAGCCTGCCAGATGTTTGTTTCTAGTGATTTTACTGATCCAGAGCCGAGTCACAATGGTTATTTTAGTGCAGTAGGCAGTAAAATGAATCACCTGTGCTGATAAAAAGCTCGCTGGACAGAGAGTGACATGAAAACCATCCAGGCTCATCAGACCAGGCAGCATTACTCCAGTCTGTAAGGTCACAGTTTCCTCTTCCTGGCCCCTACGCTCCTGGAACCACTGTTGTCAGAGCCGTCTGATGCGTGACAGTAAACCCGTCTGACAGTAAACCTCCGTCATGAACAAGCCGCTGCTCAGTCGATGGGTTTTCAGACCGTTTTCTCTGAAAACTGCCGTAAAATGCCTCACGCCATGTTTAAAGCCCCGTCCTGACGCTCTTCAGGAAACCGTCTCCACCTCAACCAGGTGCATGAAGGTCCTGCCGTGTGATTGGCTGATTTCTCTGTGACCTTAGAGGGGTCAGCGAGGGTGTGTTGATGCCAGAAAATTCATCTTAACCGATATCTTTATTAAAACCTTCAGCAATAATGTCAGTTTTCTAACCCAGAGCCACACATGGTTGGCATGTTTCCATTATTTTACTCCTGAAGCTGACGTGAACCGTCGTCATGAAACGGGCCGTAAATTATCATCTCAGATCAAAACTTAGTATTTACTGATTCTCCTTAAACCTGATTTTCTCGATGACGCCCAAACCAGCCGTTGGAGCCGCTTCGTAGGCGATGGGAAACCACTGCGGCTTTAAAGTGGTACCTTAGCTTACCGCCGAGCTACATCTCAGAACCAGAGCTGTGAACGGCGGGTAAAGGGAGTAGGAGCTCCGTGCGAAGACGCGTCGGCGCAGGACGGGCCTGAAGAGTCGGCCGTCTGCTGCACGGAGCTCACTAAAGGCTGCATGTGCTTCTGACTTTCCCTTTAATTAAATTATTAGATGATCCACGTATGGAAGTAAAACCAAACTCTGGTCGCTGTGCTGGTCTGTAAAACCTCCATGTTTCTAACGCCTCCTCCTCCTCCATCTCTTCCAGGAGCACCACCTCCAGCGAGCCATCTCGGCGCAGCAGGTCTACGGGGAGAAGCGGGACAGCATGGTCATCCCGGTCCCCGAGGCGGAGCACAACATCCCGCACTACGAGCTGCTCTACCCCGGGGACTTCAAAATGCCAAAGCAGCTTATTCACATACAGCGTGAGTAGCGGGCGGGCCCCGCCCCTCAGTCCACGCCCCTCAGTCCACGCCCCTCTGTCCACGCCGCTCGTTTGTTCATAGCTTCTCCTGCTGCATGAGGAGCGATATAGAGTTATTATTGGGGGGCTTTATTCTGGGTCCTGTTCTTCATACATCTGTCCATCACTCAGCCGGTCCCGTCGGTCCTCGTCCGTCCAGATGTTGTCCACTGGTCCTTCACCCATGTGTCCCTCCCCTGCCTGGCCCTCTGTCCATCAGTCTGTCCCTCATCAGTTCATCTCTACTTTCTGCTTAAATATTCCACGTCCTCTCTTCCATCCATCAATCTATGTACCTGTTCTCTGTTTGTGCATCTTTTCCCTTTCTGTCCGTCCATTTCACTCCTCCGTCTGTCTCTTGTCCATCCGTCTGTCCCTCAAGCTGCTTCCATCTTTCAATTCAATTCAATTCAATTTTATTTATATAGCGCCAAATCATGAAACATTTCATCTCAAGGCACTTTACAAAGTCAAGTTCAATCATATTATACAGATTGGGTCAGATTATACAGATTGGTCAAAAATGTCCTATATAAGGAAACCAGTTGATTGCATCAAAGTCCCGACAAGCAGCATTCACTCCTGGGGAACCGTAGAGCCACAGGAAGAGTCATCTGCATTGTACATGGCTTTGCTGCAATCCCTCATACTGAGCAAGCATGAAGCGACAGTGGGAAGAAAAACCACCCATTAACGGGAAAAAAAAACCTCCGGCAGAACCGGGCTCAGTATGAACGGTCATCTGCCTCGACCGACTGGGGTTACAGAAGACAGAACAGAGACACAACAAGAGAGACAAAAAAGCACAGAAGCACACATTGATCTAGTAATCTGTTCTACATTAGATGGTAGTAGCGGGTGAGCAGTCTTCTCTGGATGATGTCACAGTTAACAGAACGCCAGACCAGGTGTACCTACTATGAAGAGAAAAGAGAGAGAACAGAAAGTTAAAGCAGAAATGACAACACATAATGCATAATTGAAGAACAGTAGAACTCAATATAGTGAGAAAATTAGATCCTGATATACTCCAGTAACCTAAGCCTATAGCAGTAAAACTATAAAGGTAGCTGAGAGTAACATGAGTCACTAGTTATAATTTTTGTCAAAAAGAAAAGTTTTAAGCCTAGTCTTAAAAGTAGACAGGGTGTCTGCCTCACGGACCAAAACTGGGAGTTGGTTCCACAGGAGAGGAGCCTGATAGCTAAAGGATCTGCCTCCCATTCTACTTTTAGAGACTCTAGGAACCACCAGCAGACCTGCGGTCTGAGAGCGAAGTGCTCTGTTAGGAACATACGGGGTAATCAGAGCTCTGATATATGATGGAGCTTGATTATTAAGGGCTTTATACGTTAGAAGAAGAATTTTAAATTCTATTCTTGATTTAACAGGAAGCCAATGAAGGGAAGCTAAAATTGGAGAAATATGATCCCTCTTGTTGATTTTCATCAGAACTCTTGCTGCAGCATTTTGGATCAGCTGAAGGCTTTGAACTGCATTTTGTGGACTTCCTGATAGTAAAGAATTACAATAGTCCAGCCTTGAAGTAACAAATGCATGGACCAGTTTTTCAGCATCACTCCTGGACAGAATGTTTCTAATTTTGGCGATATTCCGGAGGTGAAAAAAGGAAACTCTGGAAACCTGTTTAATATGGGATTTAAATGACATGTCTTGGTCAAAAATAACACCAAGATTTTTTACTTTATTACCAGAGCCCAGATTAATGCCACCCAGATTAAGTGATTGGTTAAGAAGTTTATTTTTTGAGGACTCTGGCCCAAAGATTAAAACTTCGGTCTTGTCAGAATTTAGATGCAGGAAATTTAAAGTCATCCAGCTTTTGATGTCATCAAGACATGACTGCAGTCGAAGTAATTGATTGGATTCATCAGGATTTATAGATAAATATAGCTGAGTATCATCAGCATAACAGTGGAAATTAATCCCATGCTGTCTGATAATTTTGCCTATCGGAAGCATATATATAGTAAAGAGAATTGGTCCAAGGACTGAACCCTGTGGTACTCCACAGGTGACCCTAGAGTTTGAGGAAGATTTATTATTAACATGAACAAATTGGAATCTGTCTGACAGATAAGATTTAAACCAGCCTAATGCTTTCCCCTTAATCCCTACAGTATGTTCAAGTCTTTGTAGGAGAATATTGTGATCAACTGTATCAAACGCAGCACTGAGATCTAACAGGACAAGTATAGACACAAGTCCATTATCTGAGGCCATGAGAATATCATTAGTGACCTTCACCAGAGCTGTTTCAGTGCTATGATGAGCTCTGAAGCCTGACTGAAACTCCTCAAGTAGGTCATTACTTTGTAAATGTTCACAAAGTTGATTAGCAACTACTTTCTCAAGAATTTTAGATAAGAAAAGAAGATTAGATATAGGTCTGTAATTTACTAACTCATCTTGATCAAGAGAAGGTTTCTTAAGTAAAGGTTTAATAACAGCTACTTTCAAAACCTGTGGTACATATCCATTTACTAAGGATAGATTAATCATGTCTAAAATAGTGCCACTGATCAAAGGGAATATGTCCTTAAACAACTTGGTTGGGATTGGGTCTAACATACAGGTAGAAGGTTTAGATGAAACTAAAATTTTAGATAGCTCAGAAAGCTCTACTGCTTCTAAACAGTTCAAACACTGCACAGATTCTAAAGATTCCTCCAATGCTGCCTCACTTACTGAGGACGAGGTAATCATGTTTGGGAGGATGCCAATTATTTTATTTTTAATGGCATCAATTTTATTTATGAAGAATCCCATAAAATCATTACTACTAAGAGCTAAGGGAATGGATGGATCAACAGAGCTGTGGCTCTGGGTAAGTTTGGCAACTGTACTAAAGAGAAATCTAGGATTATTTTTATTCTCTTCAATTAATGATGAAAAATATGCTGCTCTAACTCTGCGGAGGGTCTTGTTATACAACAATAGTCTGTCCCTCCAGATTAAGTAGGATTCCTCTTGGTGTGTAGAGCGCCATTTTCTCTCCAATTTCCTAACATTGTGCTTCAAGGAACGCAGCTCTGAATTAAACCAAGGAGCCAGCTTCCTGTGAATAATCACCTTCTTTTTCAAGGGAGCTACATTGTCTAATGCAGAACGCAATGAGGAAGTCACATTGTTAGCAAAGGTATCGATTTGTGAATGGGAAGAAACAGCAATGCTGCCATCTACAGGGCATTTCTGCAATACTGAGGATATTAAAAAGGGGACAGACTCTTTAAGTTTTGATACAGCATTATCCGATAAAAATCTACTATAATGGAACCCTCTTTTGGGGGTGGAGAATTCAGTTAGATTAAACTCAAATGTTATTAAAAAATGATCAGACAGGACAGGGTTGTGAGAGAATACTGTTAATTCTTCACAATCAATGCCATATGTCAGAACAAGGTCTAAAGTATGGAGCCGAGAGTGCGTCGGTTCATGCACATTTTGAGCAAAACCAATTGAATCTAGGATAGTTTTAAAGGCTACACTAAGGTTATCACATTCAGTGTCAACATGGATGTTAAAATCACCCACTATAATAACCTTATCAGTATTTAACACCAAATCAGATAAGAAATCTGACAACTCATCCAAAAACTGAGTGTAAGGGCCTGGTGGACGATACAAAACAACAAACAGAAGAGGTTTTATTGCTTTGCAGTTTGGATGAGGGAAACTGAGGGTTAAATGTTCAAAAGAACTGTAATTATTAGTTGGCCTGGGACTAATTAATAAATCAGACTGAAAGATAGTTGCCACTCCTCCTCCTCTTCCCACAGATCTGGGAATGTGGAAATTTGAATAACTGGAGGGGGTTGACTCATTTATACTAACGTAGTCCTCTTGTAGCCAGGTTTCTGTGAGACAAAACAAATCAATCTGATTATCAGAAATCAATTCATTAACTAACAAAGTCTTTGGAGGGAGAGACCTTATATTTAATAGACCACATTTTATTATTTTATTTTTAGGTTCAAGGTGAACCATATTGATTTTTATTAGGTTTTTATGATTTGTTCCTTTTAGATCAGTTTTTGATCTGTTAAGTTTTGGCCGTGGGAAAGACACCGTCTCAATAGGATAATGGGTGGGTAACAGTACAGAAGCTGCAGAGAGGTGTGTTAAACTACGGCTCTGCTTCCTGGTCTGGACCCTGGGTTGTCAGCATTTAGGAGAACTAATAAATCCGGCCAGATTCCTAGAAAGAAGAGCAGCACCCTCCAAAGTAGGATGGATGCCGTCTCTCCGGATCAGACCAGGTTTTCCCCAGAAAGTTCTCCAGTTATCAATGTAGCCCACGTCGTTTTCTGGACACCACCTAGACAACCAGCGGTTGAATGATGACATGCGGCTAAACATGTCATCACTGGTCAGATCAGGCAGGGGACCAGAGAAAATTACAGAGTCCGACATTGTTTTAGCAAACTCACAAACCGAAGCAACACCAACTTTGGTGACCTCTGATCGGCGTGACCGGGTGTCATTACCGCCAGCGTGAATAACAATTTTGCGGTATTTACGCTTATCCTTAGCCAGTAGTTTTAGGTAGGATTCTATGTCGCCTGTTCTGGCCCCTGGTAGGCATTTAACTATGGTCCCTGGTTTCTTTAGTGCCACATTTCTTATTATGGAGCTGCCAATAATTAAGGTCGGCTCCTCGGCGAGATTGTCGCTCAGAGGGGAAAATTTATTAGAAACGCAGACGGGTTGGTGGTGATCTGGGGTCTGTAATCTAGAGCTATGCTTCCTACGAACTGTCACCCAGCCAGCCTGGTTACCAGGCTGCTCGGGTGCTACTGCTTTAGGTTCGCTACGTGAAGTTACTCTATGCGGCTCCGCGCTAGCAAAAGAGCGGCTATCAGCTGGTTTTTCAACAGCACGGAGCCGGGTCTCCAATTCTGACACCCTCGCCTCCAAAGCTACAAAAACACTACATTTATTACATGTACCATCATCACTAAAGGAGGCAGAGGAATAACTGAACATCTGACACAGAGAGCAGCAGATAGGAGACTTAGTCAGAGCCGGAGAAGCCATTATGAGGCTAAGGCTTGGCTAGCGCTAGGCTAGCGCTAGGCTAAAGCTAGGCTAGCGCCCTATTATCACGCCAAAGAACAAACCGTGTGAAACACGAGGAGTTCCCAAACGTGATGAGCAGCCACAGACAATGTTTTAAAAGTGCTTATGTTTGGAAACAGATGTTACAGCAAAGAGGTTTAAAGATAAAAAGCGAGAGAGCCTGGAGCAAAGCTCCGTCGTTCACACAGCAACAACAGGAAGTGACGCAATACGCCTTACCGCAAAC